>NC_137619.1:36319562-36347062 GCF_963280865.1 Gymnoscopelus braueri
GCCTGACCTCCCCCCCTCCTCCCCCTCGCCCCGTCCGGTGTGCTGTGGTTGGTGGTCCTTCTGGTGGTCTCTCTGGTGGCCCTGGGTTCACTTCTCTGTCCCGTAGAGATGTCCTTTTTCCCTCCCGTGTTGTTGTCGTTCCTCTCCTGCAACTGATACCTGCAGCCATGGAATCACCTGTCGGACCTGCACGCCACACGCCACACACACAGACACACACACACACACGCACACACACACACACGCACGCACGCACGCACACGCACATTCACGCGCACACACACACACGCACGCACGCACGCACACACACACACACACACACACACGCACACACACACACACACACACACACACACACACACACACACACACACACACACACACACACACACACACACACACACACACACAAACTGGCACAGCCTTTCACTTTTTCTCTGAAGTTTCTTTCTCTGCCTCTCTCTTCTCTCTCTCTGTCTTTCTGTCCGTTTTTTCAGTTTGTCTCTGTTTGTTCTCTCCACTCTCTGTGTGTTGTTTCTCTCTCTCTCTTTCTCTCTCTCTCTCAGTGTCTCTGTCTGTCTGTCTGTCTGTCTGTCTGTCTGTCTGTCTCTCTCTCTCTCTCTCTCTCTCTCTCTCTCTCTCTCTCTCTCTCTCTCTCTTCTCTTTCTCTTTCTCTTTCTCTCTCTCTCTCTCTCCCTCTCTCTCTCTCTTGCTCTCTCTCTCTTTCTGGAAAGCTGTGTCAGAGATAGCGTGTGGTGTTGCAGTGCGGTGACCTCCATGCCTCCTCCTCCTCCTCCCTGTGGTTGTGTGTGCAATGCATTGTGCATGAGTCCAGACCCGTTAGTTGGCTGGACTGGACTGTACAAAGGGGTTCTGGTGGTGCTGTGGTGAAGGGAACCTTATGGTTTATTTTACTTTTGTGTGGTGTATTGTCTGTTTTTTTTTTACCCCTTCAATATTTTTGTGTTTATTTTGAGGCACTCTTTCTGTGACTATTTAGTTTTGTTGGAAACTCCCATAATCCTTTGCTCTAGAGCGGACCTGAGCGAAGGACACTCTTCAAGTCCTTTTTATTCCTCTCCTGGTGATGTGGGTCTCATTTTTTTGTTTTACTTTTTCTCCCCGTCCTCTCCCTCTCCTCTCCTCTCCTCTCCTCTCCTCTCCTCTCCTCTCCTCTCCTCTCCTCTCCTCTCCTCTCCTCTCTGTTTCTATTATCTTTACTATTATCCCGTCTCCACTTTTCCGATCCCCCACCTTCTTCAAATATTTTCCCCCGTCTGCCTTTATCTTCCACCCACTTCTTCTCTCTTCCCCTGCTTCTTCTTCTTCTACTTCTACCTCTTCTTCTTCCTCCTCCTATTCCTCTTCCTCCTCCTATTCCTCTTCTTGTCCTCCCAGACCGCAGGTGTTAACACCACGGACAAGGAGATAGAAATGCTGTACTTGCCCAATGTAACTTTCGAGGATGCTGGGGAGTATACGTGCTTGGCTGGTAATTCTATTGGGATCTCCTATCACACTGCTTGGTTGACGGTACTTCCAGGTATATACACTCATACTGTCCTCCCTGTCCCGTCTGTCCCCCTCTCCACCTCAATTTTATACAACCCTCTTGCAATGTTGTCCAATGGGTTTGGATTATGTTATTTCAATGACTTTCTATAGAGGGTAAGCCCCCCTCCCCACCCCGGGGGTCAAAGACACACGAGCTGAAATATTATATTACGGTGAAGAACTGGCGCGGTCACCAGGGTAACAGAAGAGCGCGGAGCATATGCTCTATAATATTATCTTAGATTGGAGAGCTGTTGAGAGCTCGGGCCAGATAAAGGGGCTGATTTTGCGCTTTATTACAACCCTGAGACGGAAGTGGATTTCCTGAAGCAGCTTGTGTGTCTCCAGACCTCGCAAAGTGGGGAGGTTGTCTCTCTCTCTTCCTGTCTCTCTCTCTCCTTCTCAATGTCCTCATTTCCGTCTCGTTCTCTCTCTCCTTGGGGGGGGGAAAGCGTCTTCCCCCTGTTTTGGTTCAGAGAGACTGCATGTTAAAGGGTTCTGTCACTCTTTTCAGTGAATAATTAGCATGTGTGTTATTGTGCATGTCTATGTTCCTTATCTGTCTAACATGGGCTCTGCCCCATTTTCCTGGCTCTGATAATTGGTTGCTTTTTAAAGATCCTTATTTCCCCTTGGAAATAAAAGACCGAAAGGCAGAGTTCAACTGCTCATATCTTGTTGGCTTGGCTTTCTCAATTATCAGGGCCAAACGTCTCAACTTGTCTGTGATGAATGACTTATTGAGTTTCACGCGTGAATGTTTGTCCATTCGAGCTCTGTCTGTGTATCCGTGTGTGTCCGTTTACACGTCTGTTTTTGTCCTATTTTTGTCTAGTCTGTAAAGGCATTTACCGAATAATGGATAGAACTTAGCAGCTGTCTTTGTAAAAGTTCACCATTCACCTCAGGCTTAGCAGATCAATGTCATTGCACAAGCCCTGGTTTAAAGTAATAAATCCGCATTCAGTCAAGGCGGGCATGGTGTCGGGGCACTGAATGAGATCGATGAGCGTAATTGCGGCCTGAACTCCCCCTGAGCCTTAAACCAACAGGCGACGTAAACACCCATTTAATGCTGTAACAAGATAATAGTTTTGTTTTGCCTCTAAACAATGAAACGTAATGATCAGAGATGAGCCTTTTCCTCTGGCAGTAAATATGTATTATTTATTTCCCCCGATGTGCTCTATGTGCCTCGGTGGCGCCTGCATGGCTGTGGCATCTGTGTGTGCTCTGTGGTTTTTGGACCTGGGTATAAATACGAGGCTGACAGGAGAAAGGTTCCTACATGTAGTCCCCCCTCACCCCAGCTGCCTGAATGGCTGGTTGCTTGGCTGTAACGCACAAGGGCCTTGTTTGTGGCTTGGAATTGAAGGCCATGCATTATGGAACAGTCCACTGAGATAGGCACTGACACCCAAAAACACACACACACACACACACACACACGCACACTCGCACACTCAGCCCATTTCCTTTCAGGAAGCCCAGGACACATACACCCACAAAGGACACCACTCTCACTTGTTTGTGGTCTAGAAGTCAAGCGCATATTGTTCCGTAGTTTGAGCTTGTGCACGCCCGCGCGTGTGCATGCATGCGCGCGTTTCTCCCAAAGTAGCGCAGAAGGCAGACATATGCAGGCTCACTAGTCTTGATAGTCTGCTGGCTCAGCCATGATTTACGAACCCAGAGAGTGCTTAGCTCAGTACGTAACGGGGGTGTTTGAGGAAAAAAGGCGATAGGGGCCGTGAGGGTCCGCTGCTGGGAAGAGGCTCTGATCTAAAACCAGTTGTTTAGTTAAGTCTGTCTGAGGTGATTACTTTCCCTCGTGAGTCATCTCCAGAGCATCTGTCTGTCCGTGTTTGTCTATCTGATGTCCATATGTGTTTGTTCACGTGTAGAGAGGGCGTGTGTTGTCGTGTGTGTGTGTGTGTGTGTGTGTGTGTGCATGTGTGCATCGCCGAGCGCCTCCGTCACGGAGGCTTCGGTTTGTCCCCTCCTGAACCTCTGCTTTGACCCTCCTCCTCCTCCGCCCCCCCGTCCAGCCAGTAAGGACGAGCCGATAACGGGCCTGACGTCGCCCGACTACGTGGAGATCGCCATCTACTGCGTGGGGGTCTTCCTGATCGCCTGCATGGTGGTCATCGTGGTGGTCTGCCGAATGAAGAACTCCGCCAAGAAGCCCGACTTCGGCAACCAGCCGGCGGTGCACAAGCTCAGCAAACAGATCCCACTCCGCCGCCAGGTAACAGAAAGTAGATAAAGAGTTTGAAAAGGCATCTAACACAACCTAGAGGAGCAACAGCAACACACATTCAGTACCACACGTTACTCATTGAGATTTGTATACACTTTTAGATCAGTGTTTCTCAAACCCCTGGAACCCCCTTCAAGGACCCTGGGGTGTCCCCAGACGCCACTTTGAGAACCTCCTTCTTTAGATATTATACACATGACTCGAAAGGTTCCATTCGTACACTCTCAGAATTAAATTAAATACTCTGGATGCATGCATACACAAAAGTTATGAAGAAACCTCACGTTGCACAAAGCACCGCACTGTGTAGCTTTAGGGAATATATATATTTCAACTGGGAATAAAAGTTGGTTTAAATGATCACTTTGTGCTGAGGTCTCATGCAATGTCGTGCGGAATTTAATTAAAGCATTTTAAAGAGGTGTTCCTTCTAGTGCTTTCTAAAGCTAGCGGTTAGCGTCTAGGCCTCGTTTTCCAAAAGCAGTGCTTCAGTTCTGGAGCGAGCTAGTGCTGCTTCTATGCACCGCTTCCAGAGTTTTCCCTCTGTGTGTGTGTGAGCTATGAGATTTCTTTTCCCCCTGAAGGGAAACCAACACTCCAAAAGGTAAAAAAAAAAGTGTTGGATTACATTCCACAGAGAGAGAGAGACGGATTCCTGTACCGAGGTAAGGGTTAGGGTGGAGAGCCTCTGGGACCGTGCTGAGGGCTTAGCACGGTTGCTCATTTTTTAATGATTGCTGAAATGTAAAGCTACAACGCCGGGAGAAAGATTCATCTGCATAATATTAAAAGTGCTAAAGCATGGAAATGATTTTGTGGCATATTTCTCGCTTCATGCATGTTTGTGAACTCCCTGGGCGTGCCAACATTGGTAATTTTAACTTCATATAAATGAATTTCATGTTTTTGCATCTGAGCTACAGATGTGTGACCCAACTTTTTTTTTATTTTTAAAGCAGTGATCTTTTTTCCATCACCCTACACTCCGTTAAATGCAGACCTTTAAACCAGGATTACACCACACTCTTAAATGCGACATTCACAGACCTCTCCTCTAGCAGTGCCTTTTCTTACTTTATAGTTAACCATGAACCCAGACTGTGGTGATCAGCCAGTCTCTCTCACCTTGCAGGTGTCAGCTGACTCCAGCTCCTCCATGAACTCCAGCACGCCACTGGTCCGCATCACCACGCGACGGAGCTCCAACCATGACGATCCCATCCCAGAGTACGACCTCCCCGAGGACCCCCGCTGGGAGTTCAACAGAGACAGGTGAGAGGGGCATGGCTCGGCTTGTTGACATTCTAACAATTAAACCACTTGAATCCATATTCTGTGGGGAACATTAGCCAAGAATAGCCAATCTACAACGACGCGTTGTGAGCTTGTAGATCGGCTCAGGTCCAGTTTAGTAAGTCCAGTGGGTTAAGTGGTTAAACTAAGACCTTGCCTTTTCTTTTTTTCTTTTTATTCATGAATACCCTGTTTTCTTATGTGGGGGCTACCAGAGGGTCATCTTTCAGCTTTTGTCAGAAAATCACTAGCAAAGATACAAGCTGTTGGCTACTTATTCAAATCGTATTCAGTCGCTTTCTCATATTCTCCAGTTCAAATGCACAAGATATTATTATGGCGCTGGAGCTTTTCAATGTGATCGACGTGCTTATTTGACAAAACGATGTCACCTTCTGCAAATCAGAGACCCTCCTTTCAGAGGGTCTGCCACGTACCGCAGTATCTCCAAGATACTGTGTGTCATAACGCCCTGTGTTACACCCATTACTACTATCTCTGGTTAACAGAGTGCATTACAGTAGCTGATAACAGCCAGATTACTACACAATGACCACCTGACCTTACTGATTGTATCAGCGGATTCAACGCCTGCTGAGCGATCAGATAACCATTGTTCTGTGTGAAGTGTGCACAAACTAATGATTGCTTTATTGCCAAGCATCTTTGTAATCTTTGTTATTGTTGCGCTGTTTTTCATTAGTGCATGCGTTCAGTTTGACCTCATCGCTTCCTTGCGTCATTTTCCCCGATCCGTGGGCGTTCTCAGTGTGTGGTTGTTGTTATGTGTTGTTATATGGGTGAAGTGTGCCATTAAACAGTTATAATGGGCAGTCGCCTACAACACCAGGTAGTAGTAGATAGTGAATACTGACTGCGTTTGGTCTTGATAAGCTAAAGTGATTCCTCTCTTGGCACCTCTGTCCTGTCTCATCATTACACACACACACACATGCAGGGGTGTGTGTGTCACTGCTGGTAACGGACGAAGAAGTGATAATTAGTGGTTAGAGGAAGAGCGTTTGAACGATGGCTCCTTTAATCTCGCCTGTTTGGACGACAGGGCGTTTGCTCACTTTCATACCAGAGGAATTAGCATCGCTGAGGTTTTTTGGGTTTAGTCATAGTTGCTGTGGTCAGCGGTAAAACTTTAGATTGGATTTAATAAGCCAGCTAGGCTTTTTAGTTGTTTACTACTTTCGTTGAGGCCTCAAGGAGTTGGGAAATAAGTTTGAAGGAGAGGAGAAAAAATGCAAAACTAAATAACAATAGGGATTAAAAAGCACGTCCCACTTGTCACTGACAATAATTTATGATGTATTGTTGTACTGTAGATTCATAATGTGCATGCTGAATCAGAATAACACGGCAATGAATCTAATGACAGTTAGACGTTTTGATTTGATTTGATGTGGCAGTGTGTGAAAGGAGATATTTGTTTGTATGAAACCAAATGATCGGGGGAATGTTTTCCTTTTGTGCTGAATGTAGCTCTGTCTGCTTCACTCCCTTTCTTTCTGTCTCTCTCTCTCTCTTTCTCTCTCTCTTGGTCTCCGTCCATCCGCGTTCCTTGACTGTCATTCTAGTGTTGCGCTGGAAATCGTGGAGAGCTGCGGATGGAATGCTAATGTTTGTGGTCACATGGAGGAAAAATAATATTGATTATGTATGGTCCGACGGGTAGAATGGACGCCATTGAGAGCAGCGGGGGTTGAGGGGTGTGCTGCGGACAGATAGGGGATTGTGTTGCTGTGATAGAGCGCTGGCCTCGGGCGCCAGGGTTCACGGCTAGCAGCATTGAGTGTTTACACAGCCGGGACACTTGGCCGCTGTGGGGGGCGGGGCCCTGCACATGTCAATCAAACAGCCAGCAGAGAGCAACTGCTGGGGTCAGGGGGTTAGAGAGGTGTGAAGCCCTTGATGAATGGTGGTTTGAGAATGTGTGTCTTCAGTGTGTTCACAGCGCGTCGCGCTATATGTTGTGCTGTGAACAGCGCTGTGTCATCATGGCTTGGACAAGACGTACTGTGACTGTATATAGTGCAGCTCTCGCGGTGAACCGGTGGTTTTGTTTACTGATGTACTCATAATGTCACGTGTTTGAATCTTCAAAGGTTGAAATGCTCCTCAAACGTTCTATCCATTATCGATCGATAATGCAGAAATGCCACAAAAATCATCCAAAAAAACAACAACAGGGCGCCCGCTGGCCTAGAGGTCCAGGCGCATACCACATACGCTGGTAGTCCAGCTTGACAGCGTGTCGCGGCTTCGACTCCCGGTCCCGACGACCTTTGCTGTGCGTCACCCCCCCCCCCCCATCTCTCTCCCCATTTCCTGTCAGCCTACTGTCCTGTCAAATAAAGGCATAAAAGCCCCCCAAAAATATCTTTAAAAAAACAACAACAACATATAGAATCACCAGATCCGGTGAGGACATGACTTACTTCCGCTTGTACGGCAAGCGTGAAGGCAGCTTTCCCAAACCCTCAGCCGGCTAATGTGTCAGGACTTAGCTAAAGCCCTGTGTAATGACTTGTAAAGAGTGTATATCGAACATGCCAAGGCAGGGTAAACAGTTTAGAGACAAGTGCCTCTCTCTCACTTTATCAGGTGATTATGGCTCGGTTCCCCACCTTTTCCTACCTACCGCCCTGGCACGGGTCGCCGCCACAGCGCCAGTAAAGCACTCACACTGACACAATCTGATTGAAATCGGAGGTGGGGGAGTGTGTGTGTGTGTGTGTGTGTGAAAGAAATTCAGTGTAGCAGGAAGAAAGAAGTCGGTAAAGGGAGACGGGGATGTTAGTAGACTCGCCTGGTGCTGAGGTTTTATTCTCTGGTTCAGTCATTCTTTCTCCCATTCTTTTTCTCCCTTGCTTTGCTGCTTACCTTTATTCCCTACATCTCTTGCAAAACAGAATGTAAGTCAATCCCTGACTTGTTGATGTTTCGTTTAGCACGCACACGAGCATGTGTGTGTTTTCCCCCCCTGCACATTTCCATTGATGTCACTAACCATGTGCCATCTGTCTTGTGAACCCCAGACTGACCCTGGGCAAGCCTCTGGGCGAGGGCTGCTTTGGCCAGGTGGTGATGGCAGAGGCCCTAGGCATCGATAAGGACAAACCCAAAGAGGCTGTAACGGTTGCCGTCAAGATGCTCAAAGGTAAGTGTGTTTCATTCACAGTGAGTGTAATGGGATCCCATTGACACCTTGACACACTGCCCCGATAGGCACGAAGGAATTACGTATAACGGCTGACCCGTTTTGCCAACAGGGACACGGGGTATGGGGTTTTTTGATGACCTACATTGTTCCCAGATCAGCCGTCTACACAAGTTAAAGATAACAGGTATA
This sequence comes from Gymnoscopelus braueri, assembly GCF_963280865.1. Classification (NCBI taxonomy): domain Eukaryota; kingdom Metazoa; phylum Chordata; class Actinopteri; order Myctophiformes; family Myctophidae; genus Gymnoscopelus; species Gymnoscopelus braueri. Next base: position 36,328,031 of record NC_137619.1, read on the forward strand.
AGTACGTATACGTAACATTAAGTACATCAGTAGCCTGTGTGCAGTGCACAGTCATGAGTATGTGTGTGAATGGCATGGGCCCCTGTCAATAAATGGGCCATAGGATACCTCAGTCCCTCTCCAATGAGGGACGAGCAGAAGGCCAAGGCGGAGCCTGAGGCTGTCCTTGTTACTAGTTATTGAAGTTTGCTGACTGACGGCTGGGGAGGGTGGAAGGGGTGTGTATGTGTATGGGGGAGGGTGAGGGGGGGGGTGCATACCTGTCCTCTTAGCAGCAGCTGGCTAATACTCAGTCAGCACCTGCACAAAGAGGCAGTCACTAGCAGCACTGTTGTCATTAATAAAGCTGGGGGTGGGGTCGTGACATCCCTTAAAGGAGTTCAGGGTTGGGATGGTGGGTGGGGCTATGGTCAGGTAGAACAGAGAGCATGGGGGTAGGGCGACCTTGACAACGATCATCTGCCTCTTCATAAGGGTTCCAGACAGACAGACAGAGGACTCTTCATCAGTAATGGCGCAGAGGAATTCTGGCTACGCAATTGCGTCCGACCGCCTGGCCACCTCCGTCCCAATTGGCTCAGTCGGCCCCATGAAAAAGGAGCCTATGCTTCAGATAATGACTCCAGATTGAGTGAATGTCTTTAATTGCCCCCCCACCCCTCCCCTCTGCGCCACTGAAAGGACACCTCTGTCGTCTGGTTAGCAGCACCGCTAGCAGCCGTAACGTTAGCCAGCATCGTCTGTCAGCCTCATTTAATCACAAATCCACGAAACAAGGTGCTACCGAGATTGAAGGGTTCAAGGGGAGAGAGATGACTGGGGTGCACTTGTTTCACTGACCCTACCCTCTCCTAAACCCCGACCCCCCTTCTCCTTGTTTTTCCCCAGATGACGCCACAGAGAAAGATCTGTCTGACCTGGTGTCAGAGATGGAGATGATGAAGATGATAGGCAAACATAAGAACATCATTAATCTTCTAGGAGCGTGCACGCAGGAAGGTGAGGAGGGCAGGCCATGACACTTTGTAAACCTAACTTATACACCATTGCGCGTGGGTGTCGTGCGCTGAAAATAGCCGATCTACAAGCTCACGATGCATTGTGAGCTTGTAGATCTGCTATTTGTGGTCCACTGCACTGGCACGCACCTAAGCATGCTCAGTGTGTTCTAAGGAAGATCTGAGAAATAATCCCTTTCTGGAAAGTAATATTTTCGATCGAGAACATTTTAAAGTCATTTGTGTATTTCTGTCACCTTGAGTATTTCAGTGCCTTAGTGCCCTGGCAAAAAATTGTTTTTTTCAGTGTTTTACATGTCTCTATTGTCTCCTGACACAGGCCCCCTGTATGTGATAGTGGAATATGCCTCCAAGGGCAACCTTAGGGAGTACCTCCGTGCCCGCCGGCCCCCTGGCATGGAGTACTCCTATGACATTGCCCGCGTCTCAGACGAACAGCTCACCTTCAAGGACCTAGTGTCCTGCACTTACCAGGTGGCACGGGGCATGGAATACCTGGCATCACAGAAGGTACGGGGTGGAACGGGTGGAACGGGTGCACGCGCATACGGGCAACCCTTGCCAACACACACACACACACACACACACACACACACACACACACACACACACACACACACACACACACACACACACACACAGACAGAGACGCGCGACACACACACACACACACACACACACACACACACACACACACAGACACAGACGCACACACACACACACGCACACACACACACACACACACACACACACACACACACACACACACACACACACACACACACACACACACACACACACACACACACACACACACACACACACACACACACACACACACACGCACACACACACACACACACAATGTCCTCCTCCCTCTCACATCCATCCCTCCAGCCTCCTGGCCGACTAGATGCATATCTGTGCCAGAGTACTGAGGCCTTTGACGCGTTGCCTCCAGGAGGGCTTTTTACTCGCTTAAGCTTCGTTTGTGCATCACTGTGGGAATGTCATCCCCTAAAAACACAATTCCAGTTCACCGTCCAATCCCGGCATTGTTTCTCATCCCATCACAAAAGACCCTCTGTACAGACTGGGAGAAGAATAGGGGTTTTTTTTTCTCACAAAGGCGGGCGTCTGCGTTAGCCAAACGCAGCACCCTCACGCTCCTGCTCACTGTTGGAATGTGACAGAGCATACACACACGCAAACATTCTCTGTCTCACACACACACGCACACACAGTGGTGTAAAGTAACTAAGTACATTTACTCAAGTACTGTACTTAAGTACACTTTTGAGGATTTTTTTTACTTTACTGGAGTATTTCCAATTTTCAGTACTTTTACTTCTACTCCACTACATCTCAGAGGCAAATATTGTACTTTTACTCCACTTTAGTTAGTAGTTACTTTGTAGATTTTGATTATTATTGCAAAACATACATGGACCACTTCAGTCCTATATACATTTCGGCCATTTGAAAATAGCCGATCTACAAGCTCACAATGCGTCGCGATGTGAGCTTGTAGATCTGCTATATTCAAAAGATTTTTATACATTTGAAAACTTGAAATGGGCATAATGAGTACTTTCTACTTTTGGTACTTTAAGTACATTTTGATGGCAACACCTTTTACTCAAGTACATTTTGAATTCCGGACTTTTACTTCTAAAGAGTATTTCTATATTGCAGTATTGATACTTTTACTTAAGTAAAACATTTGAGTACTTTTTCCACCACTGCACACACACACACACACACACACACACACACACACACACACACACACACACACACACGCACACACTTTCACATGGTTGCACCTACACACATGCTTTGCACATGCGTGCATACGAACAAAAACAACTCACTGCCATGTAGCTGAAAAGTATGCCAGGAATCTTCACTTATCCAGGCATGTTCATGGTGCAACCGCCATGGCGTCATGACACCACCACCAGTGTGTAACAGGCTTCCACCACAGTCGTAATTACATTTCTATCAAAGCGTATGGCCTGTTTTCATGTTTGTATTTCATGTTAGATTTCTTTGGCTATTCAAAAATTGCAGACATACAAGCTCGTAGCGTGGCACCGAGTGCCACGCTACGAGCTTGTAGATCTGCTATTTTTGAAAAATCGTGAACATTTGCGCAGATTTTTAATATATATATTTTAAAAGGGAACATTTGTAAAATAATTTGATTTGCACAAATCTTCGCGATTAAAAAAAAAATAGCAGATCTACAAGCTCATAGCGCTGTGAGCGTGTATATCTGCTATTTTTGAATAGCCAAAGAAATCTAAAACGTATCCAGGCATGTTCATGGTGCAACCGCCATGGCGTCATGACACCACCACCAGTGTGTAACAGGCTTCCACCACAGTCGTAATTACATTTCTATCAAAGCGTATGGCCTGTTTTCATGTTTGTATTTCATGTTAGATTTCTTTGGCTATTCAAAAATAGCAGACAAACAAGCTTGTAGATCTACTATTTTTGAAAAATCGTGAACATTTGTGCAGATTTTTAATATATATTTGAACATTTGTAAAATAATTTGATTGGCACAAATTTTCGCGATTTTTCCAAATTTTCCAGATATGCTGTGAGCTTGTATATCTGCTATTTTTGAATAGCCAAAGAAATCTAAAACGTATCCAGGCATGTTCATGGTGCAACCACTACGGCGTCATGACACCACCACCAGTGTGTAACAGGCTTTCCACCACAGTCGTAATTACATTTCTATCAAAGCGTATGGCCTGTTTTCATGTTTGTATATTTGCACAGTGAGGTAACCCTGTCTTATTCCCTGCTTTCCCTCCACTCCACTTTCCACTCCTTGACCTTGTCTTCTTTTCGTTGTGGGTTTGTCTGTCTGTCTGTTTCTTTCTCTCTCTCTCTTTCGTTCTGTCCATCTCCCAGTGTATACACAGAGACCTGGCAGCCAGGAACGTCCTGGTCACAGAGAGCAACTTCATGAAGATTGCTGACTTTGGCCTGGCCAGAGACGTCCACAACATCGACTACTACAAAAAGACAACCAATGTGAGTCCTTGCTGCATCATGTGGCCTGGTGGTGGGGCTGGAGAGAGGGAGATGTTCTCTGAACATACGTTCATTTGTCTGTCTGTCTCTCTCTCTCTCTCTCTCTCTCTCTCTCTCTCTCTCTCTCTCTCTCTCTCTCTCTCTCTCTCTCTCTCTCTCTCTCTTTTACCCCTTCTTCTTCTTCCTCCTTTCTGCTCTCACTTCATCACTCTCCCTCATGTCCTTTGATTCCCTCTCTTGCTCTTTCTCTTTCATTCCCTGCTTTCTCTTTCTCCCTCTCTGCCTCTCATGCTCTCTCTCTCTCTCTCTCTCTCTCTCTCTCTCTCTCTCTCTCTCTCTCTCTCTCTCTCTCTCTCTCTCTCTCTCTCTCTCTCTCTCTCTCTCTCTCTCTCTGAGCTGGGTGTCTTGGCAGAAGCAGAAGGTTCCCAGGCAAGCTGTTGAATGTAGCCTGGGTTCTGGAGACACTGTGTTGTTTATCCCTCATTCTCTGGGTTCCTTTAGTACCATAGACACTTATACAATTAGCCCCGTAAGAGAGACAGAGTGCAGAGTGTGTGTGTGTGTGTGTGTGTGTGAGTGTGTGTGAGAGACAGGGGCTTAAACATAATTGACACCTCCCGTAGTGGGCCGGTGTTATCTGTCTTTCCCACCGTGGAGCGGACACTGCCTGCCCGTCCCGATTCAGCATGCATGGCTGATTTTTCGTGACACGCACACTGAGAACTAGCTGACAACAATAACAAACGCATGGAGGACAAGGATGGTTATGATGGCGACGATGACAGCGAGGATGATGGTGATGTCTGACATTAGATCACTCCTGGCTCACTGTGAAATCCGGAGTGTACAACCAAATAGAACCCATGAAGGTTCCATGTGTACACTCTCCTTAGCAAGTCCTCCGTGTTGGTTAAATTAACACAGAGGATTTTTGCTTCGTACAAAAATAAACATACTACACATACATACATACACATACATATTTAACCCATTTAATCCGGGAACGCATCTCTGTCATTTTAGATTTCTTTGAATATTTGAGTTACAAATGTTCGCTTTTAAAAATATACAAAGATTTGCAAACATTTTCACGATTTTTCAAAAATAGCAGATGCCGTGCTATGAGCTTGTATATCTGCTATTTTTGAATAGCCAAAGAAATCTAAAATGACAGAGATGCGTTCCCGGCTTGAATGGGTTAATAATAAAACTCATCAGCTCTTTAGTGGACTGACCATAATGCTCCTTGCGAGCTGCGTGGACCCGAGTTTGAATCTGACCGCCATCTTGTCTCGCCTGTCTCTCCTCCCTCTCTGCCCTTGGTTTCCTGTCTCTCTACAATCTCCTTTAAAATGCCCCAAATATATCTTTAAGTAAATGACATAATCATTACACATACTGTACTTGTACAAGGGCCTAACAACATAATGCAAGTAGTTGCTGTTATGTGTAAACCTCATATGTCCAAAGCTGTTTTCTTTTCAGGATTTAAATTCAGAAATAGCTAAAATCGCAGCTCTACAAGCTCAAAACGTGTCGACCTCGGCTATTTTTTGCGTAGCACTGTGGTATGACGGAGTAGGGCATTCATTTACGAACAAAATATGAAAATGTAGAGATAAGAGGTTTCTGTCCAACAGCAGCAAAGTACAAAGTGTGCTAAGTTAACTTAAAGGGATATTTCACTTTCAAAAAAACTTTCGGTCATTTTATCGTCTACTCAGGCTTCTGTGAGCCCCCAGACCGTTTTTAAGTTGCTTGATTCATTATTTAGATATTTGATATTCATTTTATCAGACACTCCCCCTTCCTATACAAACCCATTATAACTTCAAACTCCATTTTTAACATGTTAGATTCATCAAAAACACCCGTCCTTGGTTCTGGTGACTCACCCTGCCCTCCTAATACATGAGGGGGCCGTGTTTTTTCGCTAACTTTAAAAAAAAAAAATATTTAATTTTTTTTATTGTATTAAATGTTTTGAATTAAAAATATATATATATTAAAAATAAATGAAAAAAGTTATCAAAAAAACACGGCCCCCTCACGTAGTAAAATAGAAATGCAAAGAAGGGAGTTCCAGTGTTGCACAGAGATATGCTTTTTTTTTTTATCATGGTGTCGTCTCATGGACCGCTGCACTAAAACATGGTAAAATATGTGCTATATTATTTGCCAGCAGAAAATAAATATGGACCGTGTGTTTCCAAAGGCATTTTTATTCCATGATAACAATTTGGGGTTGTGGCCAAATGTTTGCCTAAAGTTATTAATGGCTACATTATCAGCCAAAACACTATCGTTATACTAACAGCGTGTTGTTATGCTCTTGTACATATGAAAGTGTGAATTTGTTTTTCCAACTGTGAATACTGGTTATGCACTGGGCATGATGCCATTTTAAGGTGAAATGTTTTTTAGTTGATTTACTTAAAAAAATTGCGGTCACAGAAACAATAGCAGAAGTCTGCAATGTTGTAGATCGGCTAAATCTTTGGCACGCGACACGACACCACTGTACGACGGTTTCTAACGCAGCCTTAACCCATTCAAATCTGTGTCATTTTCGATTTTTAGCTATAACCATTATTTCATACTTTGGCTATTCAAAAATAGCAGATATTTTAGCGTAGCGTAGCATCGATGCTACGCTCATAGCGTAGCATCGAGTGCCGTGCTATGAGCTTGTAGATCATGAGCGTAGCATCGAGTGCTGTGCTATGAGCTTGTAGATCTGCCATTTTGATAATATATGTTCTTAAAGCGAACGTTTGTAACTCAAATCTTTGCTTCTGAGTGGTCCCTGGAACGAAATATTTTGATATGGGGGTCGGCGGCGAAATACATATAATTTTTGGGGTCCTTGACATAAAAAGGTTTGAGAACCACTGATATAGAAACATAGGTTTTTCAGAAAAAAAGGATTTATAAGACATTTGTTGATGCCTTGAATGGGTTAAGATGCGGCGTCGCTCGTGTATTTGCACCCTGTGCTATTGAGCCACCGCAGCACAGAGTCAGACAGAGGTATTGACTAGTCTGCTTGTCAGCTGTACTTAGCTGACCTGCCCAGTGTTTTAATGGCATGCAGAGATAAACTCTACTCCTTTATCTGTGACCCCGTTTTATCAGACCCGTGGTGGTGCTTTAGCAAGGTTAATGTTCCTCTGGGACGGTCACTGTGGTAGTGTGTCATTCATCTAGCTAAAAGAGTAATTGAGTCTCCCCTGGCTGGGAATTAATTAAAATAATATGCTGATCAGGCAAAAAGAAAAGAGAGAAAGAGATTGGGGTTGGTTGTAGGTTTAAGTTGAACTGGATGACCGTTTGACCTTTCTCCTCTCTCTCTCTGTGTGTGTGTGTGTGTGTGTGTGTGTGTGTGTGTGTGTGTGTGTGTGTGTGTGTGTGTGTGTGTGTGTGTGTGTGTGTGTGTGTGCGTGTGTGTGTCCACAGGGTCGTCTTCCAGTTAAATGGATGGCTCCAGAGGCGTTGTTTGACAGGGTGTACACACACCAGAGTGATGTGTAAGTATTGAACCTCATGCACCACGCCTCTCCTCTCCTCTCCTCTCCTCTCCTCTCCTCTATCTCATCCACAGACATAGGCACCCTTGCGTGCGTCTGCACACGCAAAAACTCATTTCACAATGACCAGCGACATCAGAATGAAATGAATGCTCAGGATCTTATGGTGAACATGTACTATTATTCACACAAACACCGGCACAAACTGTTACAATTTTCAGTTATATCCACGCAGGCACATAGTCAGACTCCCGTAGCCTGGAGCTTGTGTTTAGAAGGAGTCCTATAGCAACGAGGACTCAAGCGATAGGCCTGTCACAATTATTACATAATCGCACAATCGCAATTATTTGAGATAATCGTTTCCATGTTGAAAAATGTTCATACATTTTCAAACATTTTCCAAAAATAGCAGAAGTAGTCGATCTACAAGCTTACAACGTGTTACGAAGTGACGCGTTGTAAGCTTGTAGATCAACTTATTCTGCTGTTTTGAAAATTATTAGATATGTCAGTAATTACTGTGTATATTTAATATTTGTCAAATTCAGTTTTTATTCATATGTTCCAATGTTCCAATGCCAAACACACTATTACATCGTAAATTATTTGAGTGACAATTAATAATCATCTTAAATTTGTAACCGAGACAGCCCTAACTCAGCGAGGTGTTTTGCGTGGACAGTTGGTGTGTGTGTGTTGGTGGGAGGGAGGGGGGGGGGGTGGGTGGGAGCCGGAGGAGGGGGGGAGTGGCAGTATTTAGGGGGGCCGGTGGTGCTGACCGACCGGGTCTGTGGGCGAAAGTGAGGATTTCACGGTAGACTTGAAGCCAATGCTGTGTTACTAATCTGACTGGCTTCAAAGGGCCCTGGAAGGGGGCCGGGGCCACCCCCCCCTCCTCCACCCCCCACCCCCCACAAACGCCTCACCCTCGCTCCTCAAGCCTCCGCACGGAAGTCTCCTCCCTCCTCCTCCTCCTCCCTCCTCCTCCTGCTGGGCTCTTCACACATGTCTGAACGCAACAGTACCGCGCCTCCTCCACCTTGCCGGGCCTCCTCCACCCCCCCACAACAACCCTACTCCCCCACCACCTCCCCCTGTTTCTCCTTATTTACCCGACTCTACTGCTTCATTTAGACTCGGTCCTACGACCAAGTATAAATCTGACTTGTTTCTTTTTAAACCGGGAAAGCATCTCTGTGTCATTTTAAGATTTATTTGGCTATTCAAAAATAGCAGATCTACAAGCTCATAGCGCGGCCGCGCTATGAGCTTGTCGATCTGCTATTTTTGAAAAATCGTGAATATTTGTGCAAATATTTGAATATATATATATTTTTAAAGGGAACATGTTTGACTCAAATCTGCTTCTGGGGGGGTCCCTGGAACAATATATTTTGAGATGGGGAAGTCCGCGGCCAAATACATATCATTTTAGGGGTCCTCGACATGAAAAAGTTTGAGAACCACTGATATTATAGCGACATACGTTTTTCAGAAACCTGTTTAGGATTAGGAAGACATTTATAGATGCGTTCCCTGGATTGAGTGGATTAAACATGAGCAATGGTTCCATGATCAAAATATCCCAAACCCCCACCGCCCCTCCGCCCCTTCGTTTGTTCATTTTCATTCATCTGGTTTGTGAATGGCTGACATGTCTTGCTCCTCTCCTCTCGCTCTGTCTCTCTCTCTCTTTTATTTCAAGAATCTTCTTTCTAAAAATAGGTGAGAGAACAAAGGGATGGCGTCCCACTTGTTTAGGGCGTTTGAGTCTCATGCATTCTGACAGCAGCCGTTTGAAGTTTCTGTCTCAGACCTTTGGCAGCAGCTAAACAGTGTGTGTGTGGCAATTAGATAAATGTGTTATGCGTGCTGCCCTGGGAAAAGTAGATTTCATTTCGTTTGCATCTATGAGTCATACGGCGGTAGCGCAACACAAACGTGCGCTCACCCCGTTTAACCCATTAAGACCGGGAACGCATCTGGTCCATTTTTAGATTTCTTTGGCTATTCAAAAATAGCAGATATACAAGTGCAAAGTGGGAAAAAATCGTGAAAAAATGTGTGCAAATCTTTGAATATTTACATTTTAACTTGAATATTGGCTTCTGGGGGTCCCTAGCAACATACGTTTAAAAAAAAAAAAAACTGTTAGGATATAGAAGACATTTGTAGAATCCCCCAGAAGCAAAGATTTGAGTTAAAAATTTTCCCTTTAAAAATATATATATTCAAAGATTTGCACACATTTTCACGATTTTTCAAAAAACAGTAGATCTACAAGCTCATAGTGCGGCACTCGGTGCCGCGCTATGAGCTTGTATATCTGCTATTTTTTAATAGCCAAATAAATCTAAAAAATTACACAGATTCTTTGCCCGGTCTAAGTGGTTTAAGCACTCGATTAGAGCGTTCCCTTAGAAGACGCGTGCACGTAAACATGCGTGTGTGTGTATAGGCATGCTGTCCTTCATGCTCCATATCGTGGCCCACCAATCAATAGCTGTGTGTGTGGTGCGGGGGGGGGGGGAGCAGACCTAGGGAGCCAGTGGGCTGCTGTAGTCCTTTGTGCCGCGTTTCACCACTAATTACGTTTCATCACTCACTTTTAGTAATTGCCTTTTTCACATAGAGACCAGCAGAGGAGAGAGGAGGTGGGGTGGGGTGCGTGAGGCGTGGGGAGGTGGGGAGGTGGAGGCGTGCTGTACACCCCCCCCCCCCCCCAAACCTCAGTGGAAGCCCGAGAGATCTATACATGACATCAGATTAAATGAATACATGAATTCCAATGAAACCCGCCCCGTGTTTGTTTTGACAAATGGGCCCTCGGGGGAGATGGGGGGGGGGGGGGGGAGGGGGGGACAACGACGACGACGACACAACGCTAAGGTGTTGCAGCCTTGCAGGCAGGCTTAGATATGGGCAGCGGTGGAAAAAGTACTAAAATGTTTTACTTAAGTTAAAGTATCAATACGGCAATGTAGAAATACTCTGTTAAAAGTCCGGAATTCACAATTTACTGTAAAGTACAAAAGTATTGGTATCAAAATGTACTTAAAGTACCAAAAGTAGAAAGTACTCATTATGTAGAATGTCCCATTTCACAGGTTTCAAATGAATAATGTAATAATTAATGTGTAAAAATCTATTGAAAATAGCCGATCTACAAGCTCACAACGCGTCGCAAGGCAATGCGTTGTGATCGTCTATTTTCAAATAGCCAATGTTTAAATAGGGAGAATGTTTTATAAAGATAAACCAAGTCGACAAAGTAACTAGTGACTAAAGTTTTCAAATAAATGTAGTTGAGTAAAAGTACAATATTTGCCTTTGAGATGTAGTGGAGTAGAAGTAAAAGTATTGGAAATTGGAAATACTCAAGTAAAGTACAAATACCTTAACATTGTACTTAAGTACAGTACTTAAGTAAATGTACTTAGTTAGTTACTTTCCACCACTAGATAAGGGGAAGGAGTATGGCAATGTGGGGGGTCTGTTCAAGGATTGTGGGGCTGGTCAGTCAGTAGGTGGAGAGCAGTGAACCGCTATACCCTACAAAAGAAAAAAGAAAATCTCTTTAGCCCCTCCAGCCTATAAGCTGAATCTTTAGGTGGGCCTTGGATTGCATCATTGTGTTTGTGGCTGGATCCGTTGATGATGAATGGGTATTGATTGCCCTGGCTCTCTGACATCATATTCATGTTGCTCCCTGTCAGTGTCACAAGCATCAAGTTGTGTACCTACTGTACATAACCTTAAAGGGATAGTTCACCCAAACAATTACTTATTTTCTATCAATTACACACCCCATGAAGCATCGAATTCATGGAGATTTTTTTGTTGTTGTAGCATTCCTAAGCCAATAATTTGATTACCGGCGGAAAGATGCTAATGTATCCGGCAGGAGACTCAAAGGAGACTCTTTGAGTCTCCTACCAGAGGGACCGCCGGTCATGAAATTATTGGCTTAGGAATGCGACAAAAAAAAAATCTCCATGAATTCAAGGCTTCATGGGGTGTGGAATTGATAGAAAGTAAGTCATATTTTGGGTGAACTACTCCTTTAAGTGTGCTTCAAATATTTATGTAGTGACTTGAATGTGGTTTGCAATGGAAATGTTCAACTTACTGGGCAGTATCCTCTGCTAACGGTATTTACTGCCTCAATTTAGGATGCTATAGAAACATACCTGACTGCAGCTGGTGAGCCTGAGCTTGTTTTTGCATGTGTATGTTTGTGTTGAGTGAGCCGTGTGTGTGTGTGTGCGTGTGTATGCGCGCATGTATGTGCAAAAACCTACGGAAGGCATTGAACTAACAAGAGGTGAGTGATAGATACAAAGTGGCATTGAAAGCAGCAGATGACAGTGTCAACAGAGGGAGAGATACTGAGGGTGAGATGGAAGAGAGCACAGACCCATGGTTGGTTTTGTAAACAGATAACCCCAAACAGATTAGAGCCTGACCAGTGTATCAGTCTAAAAGACGGACTCTATGAGTTTATATATCCACAGTGTTGTGGGATCGCTGGTCAAACCGTGTGATGCCTTAGAATTATTTGTACAACAAATTATAATACAGGGTTATTATTGGACTTTTCTTTTACCACATCGGTATCGGCAATTGTGCAGATGATGTGTTCCGTCTTTTTACCATTTTCAACATGGCATACCTAAACTTTCAAAAGTTTCAGAAATTTTTTTTCTAAATGTACAAATAATAGCCAATTTCTTTTCATTTTTTTATCAAATAATTTTTTTTCAAATTGATAAGAATTTATTTTGCACTTTTGACAAAATATTGGTCAAAAGATTGGTAATCGATGGGCATCGGACCAAAACATCTGGGGCAAAACATCAGGCTCTAAACAGATAAACCCAAACGCCTCCCCATCTGAGGCCTGATAGCCACATTGGATCACTAACATGGGTGCCTGTGTGTGTGTGTGTGTGTCTGTGTGTTTTCATCTGAACACATACACTCATACAAGTGTCACAGAGTTATAATAAAGTCTTTGTTGCTGACACAAACCCAGCATGCTTTCAGAGTAAAGAATGATTCACTGATGCATTACAGAGATACAGTACCATACCAGTCTATCGGTCTCTTCTATGAATATGTCGGATGACACCGATTAATTCAGCCACCATGGAATCATTGATAGTTAATGACCGGATGCTTTATATGAGGAAGTAGTTAATCTTTAATGGCTTTATCTCCGGAGTCGCCAAAAAAACCTCCCTTTTGTCTGCTTGTGGGTGGTCCGCGCTGTTTGTTTTGGTGTGGTGTGACTGGACAATGATAGCCACTGTGACGGTCCAGCCAGGCACAAAAGCCATCTTTGAGGCCAGAGCTGCCGGAGTGGCACTGCCCACAAGTTCCAGGCCCGCCGGAGGGCAGAAAGGGAGCATTGACACTGCCAGTCACACTGTTGTCCTCTCCACCTCTTAGCCACATGGCCATGAGTCGATTATCTATTTACATGTTACCAGCAGGGTTGCCAGATATAATTTCCCAGCAAGATTTCATTTGAAAATAGCAGATCTACAAGCTCACAACGCGTCGCGATGCGACGCGTTGTGAGCTTGTAGATCTGCTATTTTCAAATAGCTGATGTATATGTTAAAGTGATCATGTGGCCCATAGTCGCTTCTTTTGGGCTGGTTTTCCTAGACCTGGTTGCTTGTTTCTCTCACAGAATCTGGCAACACTGGTTACCAGGAAGAAGTGGAATTTATTGAGTTGGGACAAATTATATTTGGTCTGATGTGATTTAGATGGGACGACGTTAGTCATTAAACGGAGCCATCTAAGGACTGGGAGTTATGGTTGTTTTTCCTCATAAAAGTATTGCACATAAAGGATCAGTGAGCAGCTCCGATTGTCGTCATTCTGGCGTAAAGTGGTAAAACCGACTTGTATTAATAACATATTTTGTATGTGTTCCTCTCTCAACAGCTGGTCATTTGGGGTGCTGATGTGGGAGATCTTCACCCTGGGGGGCTCCCCCTACCCTGGCATCCCCGTTGAAGAGCTCTTCAAGTTGCTCAAAGAGGGCCATCGCATGGACAAGCCTGGCAACTGCACCAATGAACTGTAAGGGACCCTATTCCCCCCCCCTCAGATATAAGTGGTTTGTTTTTTCTAGACATATTGCAAGGAACGTGTGGTATCATCAATACTTTTTTTGTTTCCAGTATTATGCAGTTACATGAATACCATATTCACAAGGCCCCCCCTTTAACACCTTTTCCACTAAGAATAAAATAGCTAGAACGTGTGATTTGGAAACACCAATAGTCGCTGTGCAGCATCAGCCCTATCAGACCAGACCCAGTTTCCATTAGATCTATAACCGTTTTACACTCTCTTAGGCCCTTTGCACAGCTGCCTCTGACTGCTATCAATGCCCTCATGCAACAATAGGGCCTCGCTGGGCCGGCAGACAATGGCACGGCTCGCTCCTACTGTATACTGAGAGGACTGACCGAGAACACTGGGGACACAGTAGACGCGGACAACCCTTAGTGTTGCATGGTGCTCACTCGCATTATATCCCAGTGTGAAGAACCCAAACCGCCTTTTTTTAGGCATGATTGCCAAAGCAAAGGCGGTCGCGAAGACAAGTCGTGAATTGAGGGAAATTGTGCTTGACGGAGCCAGGATGCTTTGGGCTCTACTCCATGATACCCAGGCACCTGGGTTGCAGAGAGGCATAAATCACCACAGTCAGTGTCTGACAGGCAATCTTTGCAACTCAAAGTTGAGTGAGTTGAGAGCAAGTGGTAGCTGGCATGGCTTCTGTCTGTGTGTGCACTGTACGTGAGCAGAAAGAAAACGGATGACATCATGTGACTTAAGCCCTGTATGCTTAGTTGACTGGGCTCCATCAGGGTCCTCTTCTATTTCCCTCTACACCAAATTTAAAAAATATATATAGCCAAATTTACAAGCTCACAATGTGTGAGCTGCTATTTTCGACGAATCTTCGCCTCCAGAATAGGAACAGAAGGGTTCATGTGGTTAACTCTCTCTGCGTCTCTGTCGCTCTCTGTCTCTGCAGGTACATGATGATGAAAGACTGTTGGCACGCCATCTCAAACCACAGACCAACTTTCAAGCAGCTAGTGGAGGACCTGGATCGGATCCTAACCCTCAACACCAATGAGGTGAGAGTGCCAGAGTCACATCGCTTCCTCTGTCCCGTCCCTCTTGTCTTTCCCTCCGGCTGAGTTCCCCTAAGACATTGGTTCTCAAAGTGGGGTCTGGGGACCCCCAGGGGTCCTTGAGGGAGTTCCAGGGGGTCTCCAGCTACATCATGGATAGTTAAGAACCAAATGGACCCTAACGGCTCCATTTGGTTCCATTTGTACACTCTCAGAGTTAAATTAACATTGATTTTACATTATAAATTGGGGTCCTAGAGATTAAATGGGAGTCCGTAGCTAAAATGCCGTAAAAATCTTCTCTTATGGGGGTCCCTGGCATATCTTTTCAAATGGGGGTCCGCGGGCAAGTGTCAATTTGGGGGTCCTTGACATGAAAAAGTTTGAGAAACACTGCCCTAAGACATGAAATATGATTCTGGACGTATGGAACACACAAAACTAAAACACACAAACCATGACAGATTGTCCATTCCTACACATCACAACGTATTTCTCCAGTCCAGACTACATCACACACCTGACAGTTGTAAGCCCAGGTTTTAGCTTTAGTAGTTGCTAAACTTCAGAGAGGCGGCGTTGCTGACATGCGACCTCAATGGCGATCAGAAAATGGCCGCCAGATTCGATGCAGGCTGCCACGGCCGATGAAGGTGCCCAATCATCGCAGCCATGCTTCGCTCCCCTTAATGGCCGGCGTTTCTTTCCATTCCCCCCTCCTGTCGTCTGCGATATCCGCGCGCAGGGGCTGAGGAGAGGCCGTGGATGGAAATCTGTCAGGACTCGTCTGCTCCCGGAGCGGGACTTCATGTATTTATGCCAAAAAAAGAAAAAGGGGCCCAACTTTGAGTTTGAACTTTTGAAATGTAATAAAGCACTTTCTTTTTTTCCCCCTCCCCTTGTCTTTCTTTTTGCCTTCCCCTCTGCCCCAAACCGCTGGCAGATGTGGAGGTCTTTAGTAATGTGAGCCTCCTTGTGTTGAGCTGGGAAAATGGGAGCCAGCACTCATTTTGCTAGAAAAGGCCCAAGAACTCTTCCTCCTCACAACTAGTCCCAATAACTGCCATGAAAGTCAAGGGGGTGCACAATGGGGGCTGAGATGAAAAGACCAAAAACAACCACTGAACGCTGGACCGATTCAAAAATTAATAACAGCATTTCTTGGGGTTTTCATCTTTCCTCAGTTTTTTTGGGAGAGCTGCCAGATTCTTGGTGTATTTATTCAGTCACATGCTTTTAGGAACATTTAAAAAAAAGCCATTCATCCTAGGGTACTGGCACTCTTGAGGTCCAATTTCAGTTGTCATGTTTGTTTGGTCTGCATCAGAGAATGACGTGAACCGGAGCTAAGAGAGCCAGGGTTAGTAGGGGGTACTAAGTGAAAAATCGTTACGCGGCGGATAAAAGCATGAAATTTGATACAGATGTCCCTTGGGTCATCCTAAAACATCCTAGAAGGGGTGCCCAAAAAAATCTTAAACAGGAAGTGAGTTATGGACAAAATCCAAAATGGCCACCTAAACTGTTGACCGTTGACTCAAAAGACACCAAAATAATCTCCAAAAAGCATAAAATGTGGCACACATGTCCCTTGGGTCATCCTAAGACATCCTAGAAGGGGTGCCCAAAAAATTCTGAAACAGGAAGTGAGTTATTGACCAAATTGAAAATGGCCGCCTAGTGTTGTCGATTGACTCAAAAGACAACTAAAGAATCTCCAAAAAGTATAAAATGTGTCACACATGTCCCTTGGGTCATCCTAAGACATCCTAGAAGGGGTGCCCAAAATAATCTGAAACAGGAAGTGAGTTATTGACTAAATTGAAAATGGCCGCCTACAGTGTTGAAAGATGATGCAGGATACCTAAAGAATCTCATAAAAGCATGAAATGTGGTACAAATGTCCCTTGGGTGATCTGAACGCATCCTACAAGGGGTGCCCAAAAAGGTTTTAAACAGGAAGTGACCGCCTAAAGCAGTTGACACAAAAGAAAACATAAAGGGACGTCATAAAAGTGTATAATTTGGTACGTACATTGAGTGCTTCTTAATATATCCTAGAAGAGGTTATTTATTTGCTTGTTTATTAAACTTTTTAGGAAGGGACCATGTTGAAGAAATTCTAAATGGCTGTTTAAACCAACCCGATCTCCAGAGATTATCGTAACATTGTACGGAACGAGTGCACTTCATTCCGTGGATAGCCGCCTCGGAACTCCCGAATTGCGTGCATATGTACGCCGCTCCCTTTGTGACAAAACCATTTCGGAGGCGCGCAGTCACAGGCGAACTGTCACCCCGTGAAGGACCACCGAGGGAGCTAAGGCGACCGAGTTGCCGTCCTGAACGGTGGGACGTTCGCCTGTGCCTACTCAGCACCGTTTGAGTTATGTACCGATAGGCACAGAATCGTAATTTTTTTTGTGGGGACTGCTCTGCTTCCGGGTTTTTCCGGGTTGCGACTGGTTACGCCCACCGTGGGACTCGCCGTACATATGCACGCAATTCGGGAGTTCCGAGGCGGCTATCCACGGAATGAAGTGCACTCGTTCCGTGCAATGTTACGGTAATCTCTGGAGATCAGGCTGGTTTAAACAGTTGACCATGGCAGTCTGCATATTATGCAGACTCAATACGACAGGTTATGCAGTGCATAACCTGTCGTATTTTGTAGTCTACCTTCTGTTTTCATTTCTACATCACTTATTTATTTTACTTTCTGCATTCTTTTTTTATTGTACTCTTTGAATCTTCTTTATTTATCTAACTCTCTGCATATTCTTATTTATTTTACTCTGCATCTTATCTTACTCTGCATATTCTTATTTTACTCTCTGTATCACTGCCTTTGGTCCCAAAAACGACTCAGGTTGTTCCTCATACTAGTAGATTTATTGCACTCTTACTGGCAAACAATCCAACAACGTAAAACTGTACAAAACAAAGCATAAACAATACACACACATAAATAATGGAACATTAAAGTATAAACAACATGAATGTAACAAACACATAACTGAAACACAACACACCTCGCTGACTGCACATAAACCAAAGGGAATGAGAGAGCGAATCCATGGTCGGCAACAGCAACGCACAACTGGAACAAAATACATCAAATCAACATAAACAAGACACATGATAGGAACGTAAATGTACACATTTAGAAAGCAAAGACAAGTACCTTATTCCGTCCCGCACACGCTCAAACAATACGCTCCTTAGTGAGCGGAAGTGTATCAGTGTAACACGCTTGTGGATCTGAATGAAACTACACCTTATAAAGCGTTCCAGCTTGATCAAGACAATTAGACCTTCCGGTGCAACAAATACATGGTAAACCCAAGTTTAGGACAAATAAATGATATTACAATAGATAATGAAAAATATAACAAATTACAACCCATTATGGCAGTTACACTCTGCATCTTATTTATTTTGCACTCTACATCTTCTTGCTTGTTTTTACTTGTTTTGTCTTCTCATGTATTTTCTTCTTGATCATTACTGTTTTTTTGTGATTAGTGTTTAGTAACTAGTACATGTATTCATGTGTGCCATTTCGCAATTACCAGCACATTGGCAAAATGCTCTGCAAGGTAACCCAGCATCCCGGCATCTACACTTTCTTGAACAGAAGGGCTCAGCTTTGCCGCCACACTTGAGTTCTCTACAAACTTAAGCAGCCTCTGGCAAGAGTGTCCATAAAGGTGTCCACGAATCAGCGACTTTAATCCATCCATATTTGTCAGGAGATGGTAGAGATTGCATAGCTTTCAGGCTTCTGGACCAAATGCCAGATTGGCTGCTCGATTTGAATATTGTAGCAGTGCAGCCCGTGTGGGAGGAGTGTTTTCCATTGAGAGACTATTACAACTTTTTTTGGCACCCCTTAGGATGCATTCAGATCACCCAAGGGACATTTGTACCAAATTTCATGCTTTTATATGAGATTATTTTTTATGAGTGTCTTTTGCATCGTCTGTCAACACTGTACACGGCCATTTTCAATTTAGTCAATAACTCACTTCCTGTTTCAGATAATTTCAGGCACCCCTTCTAGGATGTCTTAGGATGACCCAAGGGACATGTATGCCAAATTGTATGCTTTTATGAGATTCTTTAGTTGTCTTTTGAGTCATCGACAACACTGTAGACGGTCATTTTCAATTTTGTCAATGACTCACTTCCTGTTTAAGATTTTTCTGGGCGCCCCTTCTGGGATGTCTTGGGATGACCCAAGGGACATGTATGCCAAATTGT
>NC_137619.1:36352062-36369562 GCF_963280865.1 Gymnoscopelus braueri
AATGAGTAGGAATCTCATCATTGTCATTGTCTGTCTGGACTGGTCTCACCCTGATCACACAGACTGATAGGACCTTTGGTTAGCTTGAATCAATCCTTTTATTTTCTCTCTTATCTGACAACTGATTTAATTTAGCAGATTGAGCAGTTGATTTATCTGATGTTATGTAAATTAATCAAAGTTGACTTATTAGCGAGCGTGATTGATAATGGCATCTTTGCCTAATGTAATGGTAGCTTATGCATACAGTATAACAACAACAACATTATCAGGTATGACAATGACGTAGTCCACTTGACAGCGTATTGGATAAGGAAGATTTCATTTGCAAACAACTATTGACATAAAAATATATTGTTTTTGATCTGTTGCAGGATCTCATATGAGCAAAACAATATTAGACAGAGGCCTGGTTGCAATTCTTGCTACTTCATATCAAGGACTTGGAGTGCAAAGGGCATAATAGTCAGCACCATAGTCAGCACCATGGTCTAGAGCATGACCGATGTCAGATATTTGAGTCCTAGACCACCGATTACTGATGTTTTGACCGATATATTGTCCAGAAATTTTACTGTTCCAAATCAATTTGAAAAACATTGATTAGTAAGAACAAAAGAAAGCAAATAGATACAAATAATACATAGCCAATATAGGCTATGGTTCTATATCAGTCAGTTTGAGCAGATTCCATTCCAATTGGCTACTATGACTGCCTATGAATTTCACTGGCCTGGGTAGGCAACCCTATTAATTTATATTGCTTGCTGGATATTAATACTGATAATTGTGGGATTTTACTGTATTTTGTCACTCACATTTATTAATCTATATTTTGTTGTTGTTCAAACGTCAGGTTGTGTAGCCTACTGTTTGATCTGCACACATGCGTTGCCATTGACAATCAATGAGACAGCGGCTGAGCAGTTCACTTGTGTACCTCTACTGGGTAGTTCTAGTAAAATGGCAGTTCTAATCTAAAAGACAAGTGTACAGTGAATTAATGATAAAAAAAAACTTTGGGCCACATCAGTGAAATAATGACCGATGCAGATGTCCTCAAAAACATCCCAAAATGACTGATATATAAGTGAGACATGGTCGGGCTCTACCATAGTCAGTACCATAGTCATTAACATGGTCATTAACATGGTCATTAACATAGTCAGTACCGTAGTCATTAACATAGTCAGTACCATAGTCAGTTGTTTGTGTTTTTTATTGGTAGACACGTGGTACAGAGAAACGAGGGTTAGTTATCATTGTTAACATATCACCATGATTCTTTTTGACTTATATGGGACTTAAATGGGAACGTGACTAAGAAAAACAACAACAGCAACCACAGCAATGAAAAGGAAAACAAGAACAAAAACAAAAAGAAAGTAGATGAATAAATAACCAAAATACAACGGGGAGAATTTTACTTCAAAGTATCCGAGGCGCTCACCTCAGAGAAGGAGTATCTATTTAGGATCAGTCTGGGTCATGGGATGTGAGGGTGTTTATGAATGTGATTAGCGGTTGCCATCTATCATAAAAAATGAGTACTTTACCTATACAATTAGAGAGTACTTTACCTTTTCAGATGACAGAAATGACATTAAGCCCTTGAGCCAGGATGTGGTGGAGGGTGGGCTTGGTATTTTCCAGTGTAGGAGAATACATCTACGGGCTATATGAGTGAGGCGAAAGCTACAACGTCTAATTCCTCCTTGGAGAATCTATGGTGCTTCCCATGGTGCTTCCCTGTCATCATGGGTGACTTGTTTTAGTCACCCTGATGAAGGCATTGTTGCCGTAACACACAAGTGTATTTTTTATTCTTGCTATGCATTAGCCAGACTATTAAAGGCTAACTTTTCCACAAGAGTGCCTTGGTCTCATCATGTTTTTTTGCATATAAATTTGAAGTTGATACATGGGTACTCTACTCTCTCCCTGGCAAATGTATTTTCTGTTTATTAAAAAGCTGGAGAAATAGGGAGACCCTGTTACTGAACAAACACTCTATAGCAATGATTAGAATCAGAATATAGAGCCTTAAAGGAGGAGTTCACCCAAAAAATGACTTATTTTCTATCAATTACACACCCCATGAAGCCTTGATTTCATGGATTTATTTTTGTTTTTGTGGCATTCCTAAGACAATAATTTGATGACCGTGTGTATTTCCGGTAGGAGACACAAATAATCTACTTTGTGTCTCCTACCGGATACATTAGCCGGTAGGAGACGGGAATCAAATTATTAGCTTAAGAATGCGACAAAAACAAAAAATAATCCATGGATTCAAGGCTTCATAGGGTGTGCAATTGATAGAAAATAAGTATTTTTTGGGGTGAACTCCTCCTTTAACGTAACTTTATTTCAACCAAAAAAATATCACTTACCCTACCTTTAAATTACATGGGGCTTTAACATAAATATGTTTTCCCTTGATAAGCTTCAACTTGTTCTGAAACCATCTCCACCCCACCCCACTCCACTCTTCCTCCAACAGACATGCCCCCTCTTGTCTCCGGAACCAGAAAGGGCTTGGAGGGAAATAGTCAGTCAGAAAACATTTCTCTGTTTCCATAGAATAAGGGGAAGGCAAAGGGGGGGGGGAAAAATGAGGATTGGAAAGAAAGAGTGGCAAGATATAAACCACAAGCGCCATACACCCCTCATTAAGGGGGCTGGAAGAAAGAAAGGCATCCGGATATCCTCACTAGTTATTGTGCACTGAATGGTGGCTGTAGTGCTGGCTGATTATGCCTAATTTATACTTAGTCATTATGGTGTCGTCCCACTCCAGAAATTGCAGATCTACAACCTCACAATGCGTTGGGGCGCGTTGTGAGGTTATAGATCTGCTATTCTTGCTGCGGAACACAGTCATATACGACTAAGTATATATACAGTGATCGTTACACACATACCAGACCAGATGAGATCTCTTGTTCTATCTCAATGAATACCCTCTTATCTTCTACCTCTGCTGTGAGAGCAGTACAATGTACTTGTTCAATTATGACCAAAATGTTAATGTGGGGAACTGTATAATATGTATGGATAGATATGTGCACTATTTTCAGCAGAGTTCCTTTGAGGACTATGTTGTATGTTCAAATCCCTGTGCCCTAATGTTTAGAGTGCCATGGCAACCATATACAAACACAATATATCGCTGGTTCAATCACATGTTTTGGACATCATGCCATATTCTCATTATGGCATGAACACCATCTGGAGGTTGTTGCAAAAAACTTTATCACAGTAGGCCTAAAAAGTTTATTTTAAAAATAAGAGCTGGGTAATAAATGCACCTGCACCACTGATGGTTTGGGTCTCCTTTTATAGGAAACCTCCTTGGTTGTTAGCCACTCAGGAGCTTGGAACCCTGGAATTTGCCCTTCCAATCAGAAACTGCCCTGGATTGCACCTCCAATCATCTAGATGGAATGGCACAGCTAATCTGTATACAAGCAGGCAGGCGCACGCACGCACGCACACACACACGCACACACGCACGCACGCACGCACGCACGCACGCACGCACGCACGCACGCACTTCCAAACTATATAACAAAACATAGAAAAAGTACGACCATAGTCGTAACAATGGGCATGTCCTTTCATGTATCTCAACAGATCAGGATTTACAGGATTTTACAGGATTTACCTGTATAAATACAAGTCTAATAATAAAGGAGGGGTCCCAAAGGGACCACCACAATACAATATGTAAAAAAAAGAAAGAAGCAAAATCAATGGTCAGTAATGGTGCCTGTACCCAATACAAGGCCATCTCCACATTAGCTGCACTGTCCCACCACCCCCTCACATCTCAGCAACTGGATCCTGGAGGGAGAGAGAAAAAAACAAGGTCAAGGGGTTGTGGTCTGTATATGCCAAGGATGCAGCTTCCTGTTCTGAAATTGAGTCCATATAGGAAGTGAGTTCAAGTGACAGTACATATGAATGGCCTGTAGTTTCACTGTTTTGCCCCTGCTGGTGTCAGAAAGAATTTCTCTCAATGCAAAGTGGGTGTTTTTTTTTCTTTAGACTTGATTTTCTTACCTTAATAAACATTGTCATAAATACTATATGCTTCCAGTCGCTAGTTTAAAGTCTTCTTTAAATCATCATGATATGCGTTTTGGTAAATTACGGTCCCATTTATTTTAAAATTGACGATAAAGTAGGTTATGCAGGGGCGGGATGATTTGATTGACAAGCTACACAACCAATAGCATTCATTCCCCGCCCCCGCTCTTGATTAACAAGCTACCCAACCAATATTTAGGGATTTGCAAAATTGATTTAGGGATTGATTTCCGGTTGCTATTTCCGGTTGCTTTTTTTGTATAAAGACGGCGGATTTCAGATAGCTTAAAAAATCGGCTTCATTTACGGTCTGTAGAAACCAATTGCGTCACTTTGTCCATTTATTTTTTACAGTCTATGGTGTATGCATAGGGCCACATCCAAATAAATGGCTGGAATAACCCACATCAAAGTAGCCCTTAGAAACATTATCTCATTTTTCAACCGATAAAGCCTCATCCTACACAGCAGATATGTCAGCATGTTGGTCCTCCACCAACACACTACTAGCGGGAGACAAATGGAGGATGACAGAGAAATGTGACTCCTGTGCTGTGACACTGCTTCCAAAATCCTGACACTGACTTGGCTCTGGCACAGCTGGAGGTGACTCCACCTCAGCATGACTAAGGGGGACGATCACACCAAGACGCGTCACTACAGGTACAGACGTTTCAAAAATGCCTTGGCAAAACAGTGCATCAGACAAAACAGTGTGGTGCACCTTGTGGTGCAGAGCTGCTTCCTTATACGGGTGATCGAATAACGAATCATGGGGACAAAAATTACTCAAGCAGTCATTTGTGGAAACGTGCGTATTTGCCAATAAGTACAAAATCTGTGTGTACCCAAGCTTAAAGAATGAGGCCCATTGTCAAATCATCTGCATTTGCCATTGTCCCACTGTTCCTTCCACATCTACCAACATCAAAACAGGAAGAAGTGGTGTGAAAAGTTGAAAAGAATGTTATGCGGCTCTGATGCTGACGCACGCTGCTGACTTGCTGGTGATACATTTCTAGCAATGTGCCTCGGTGTGATTCCAGCACGTGCATCTCACCGTACGTGCTGGAAACACCTCGGGGTGCTTGGCTGCACGCTCGTCCGGCTCCGGCATAGCAGTTAACCACTCGTGGTGTTGACTCATCATCAGGCCAAACGTCAAACTTCAATCACTACCCAGGATTAAAGTCACCCCTAGAATTCACCCCATGCCGACTTTGGCCAAAAGCCGGCCAAAAAGCCAGCCAAAAACCCATCCTTATACATCCAAAAATTGGCCATAGTTTGTGTCCATTAGAGGTGGCTGTTCATCATGATGAAAGCATGATTAAATTGGCAGTGGAGGTCATCGGTGCGGAGACAGCTCTCTGTTTGGCTGTTCAGCCTGTGAGCAGCAAGCTAATGACAGATACAAAGTCACCAGTGCCAGTTGCTAATTAACATAAAACATAATCTCAATTCATATTCCGAGGATATTGCAAGACTGTATGAACAGGAGTCAGAGTGGTGTGAAATTGTGAAAATGCTTAGTTTGTTTTTGTCTTCCCTATTGTCTTTTCATGATGCATTATCTTCCGGGTTTAAAAAAAAAAAGTATTACGAATGAAGACTACTGCCACCATTTCCTCTCAAGCAGGCACAGACCACTGACCATCAGCTGTAGTAATAGTCTTTGCAGTGTGTTTCGGCGCTACTTTTACCAAAGGCATGGCACGACGCAAAGCGACTTGATCAACAGCGTTTGTCGCTGTTAGTTCTTGCAAATTGACTCCTAGGTCTAGGCCAAGAGTAATTGGACTTGAACACACATCACATACACGTAGACTTGAACAAACAGAGGGGTACTGAACAAAATGTGTTAGACCTACCAAAGAGAAAAGCTGGAGCTCTCTTGGTATTTGTTCGGTGGGGGGGATTTGCTGTGCCATGGCACCACTTATTAATCATGTGCTTAACACACTGTCACTGCATGTCCTGTACATGTTTGGTACATTTTGTAATTGTATACAAGTAATGGGGATGACTGTACGGAGACGCAGCAGCCATACTGTTTTTCCATGCCTTTTAGCATTATGAGTGAGGAGGTCCCATTGTTCTTGTATAGCTGCAGTGAGACTTTGCAAAACTCTGTCTATTCCGCTACTGCCACATCAACCAGTTCCCACATACTTATCGTATTTGGGAATTACAGTCATTCTAATTCATATTCCATTGTTACCCTCCCCTTCTAATCCCAGCCCTGGCCTCCCTGTCTCGTCCTTTGACAAAAAGGGGGGGGGGTGAGGGTGTTTGCACAAGGCTTGGTCCTCTGGAATGTCAACACGAGGCTTTGTGTGGGGCCAGAGGAGCCCACATCTACAGGACCCTAGGGGACGGGAGGGAGATAAGACCCCACCAACCCAGCGAGTGGAGGGGGCCGAGGGGTGGGAGGCAAGAGGGGTTAGTTAGAAGGCAACTTAAAGCTTAACCATGCTTAACCAGTGACAACCAAGCCCACCACTTAATCCCACCCATAACTCTCTCCATGCTTGCACAGCATGACATGGAAGGGTGTTATTCGCAATCAAAGTAATTTACTGTAATTAGGCAGAACATACATTTAGTTGGACCCCATGCTTTCTATCATCACATTGTTTAACTTTGTGTTGTGTAGCTTTGAAGCACATGCTTCCAAACATTGTCTAAGAAGGCACTGGTTCTCAGTGTCGGGTCCAGGGACCACCAGGGGTCCAAATGACGGGACTCTAACTCTGAGTGTGCAAATGGAACCAAATGGACGGTTTGGTTCCATTTGCACACTCGCAGAGTTAAATTAACACTGAGGATTCAACATGGTAAAAATTGAAAAATTGAGTGTGTGTGTGTGTGTGTGTGTGTGTGTGTGTGTGTGTGTGTGTGTGTGTGTGTGTGTGTGTGTGTGTGTGTGTGTGTGTGTGTGTGCGCGTGTGTGCGTGTGTGTGTGTGTGTGTGTGTGTGTGTGTGTGTGTGTGTGTGTGTGTGTGTGTGTGCCAATTGAAATTGAGAAGGTTAAGAATTACTGGTCTAAAGGTGGGGGGGTCATTCAATCCATAAGGGCTGTGTCCCTCAACCTAACATTTGTACTGAACTGCAGATAATGACTGGTTCATCTTTAGGTCAGTGCTTGTGGGAGGGAGGGGTCTACTTGTGTTTGATTAAGGGTTTTGTAAGGCACCGTGTCTCGTTCTGCATGGAAGGATAAACAAGATGTGTGTGTGTGTGTTTGTGAGTGTGTGTGTGGCCCTGTTTGTGCTTGTGTGTGAGCAAGTGCATGTGTGTGGTTTGCTGCCCTATGGGATCTTTTAAACATTTACTAATGGCGCAATTGTGTCTGTGAGTGGTTGTATTTCAAAGATTCCACTTTCCTTTCGTTTATATGCTGACTTTGCAATGTCCTCTGAGGTCCATTGTAAAAACACTTTAACCGAAAAGAAAAGGAGTGCTGAAACTAAACAATTTAGAAGGAGGTAATAGCGTACAATTGCTGGAGATGATAAAGGGCTGGTAACATTTAAACAAAGTTTAGACTGTTTTGATTTTTCAATTGAGGGCAGGAGACTTCGGCTGTCCCTAGCGTTAAACATTGCACACAAGGACATTTTTCAAATGTTAATCACTGCTAAATGATGTGTTTAGCCTTAACCACTTTCAATCTGGCAA
The DNA here is from genome assembly GCF_963280865.1 of Gymnoscopelus braueri. Taxonomy (NCBI): domain Eukaryota; kingdom Metazoa; phylum Chordata; class Actinopteri; order Myctophiformes; family Myctophidae; genus Gymnoscopelus; species Gymnoscopelus braueri. The sequence continues at coordinate 36,359,836 of NC_137619.1, forward strand.
TCTCTATTTTGGACACGTCAAAGATTTTCAAAATCTTTTAAAATCTTTCAAAATTAGCAACGTGTCACATCGCAACACTTTGTGAGCATGTAGATTGACTATTTTTGCGGGACAATGTCGTACGACCAGGTATAAAATAGGGCTAAAATAGTGGTTAAAATTGTGCCGTTTGATACATTAGGTAGATTTTTGTTCTAGTTTGGTACGGTATGTTTTACAGCATTGGGTGTGTGTGTCTATAAATGGATGTAGACTTAGTCATAATGTTCCCTGCCCAGTGATGCCAATCACAACATTAACGTTGGTCTGAAGAACTCCCCTGACTCTTGTCTTCCAGTGGTGAAGTCAACTATGACATCAAAGTTCACGACCCCTGATGCGTGCTAATAATGTACTGCCAAGGTTTCTTTTTGTGGAAACAACGGCCTTTGTTTATAAACTTTTAGGGCAAATATGTAAAATCCTGAAAAATGGACACTATGCCCAAATCAGCTAATTCGTATTTTTACGGCATGGCACTGTAGGGGCCGAGCCATCTAGAAGGTTTGTGTGTGTGTATATTTTCATTTTCCATTTTTAAAATCTTCGAAATAGCAGATCTATAAGCTCACAATGTGTCACAATGCAGATCGCTGCAAGCGTATAGATCGGCTATTTATACATTTTATCATATATCTATTATTTATCTATTTGTCGTCCGATGGAGTACAGGGCCTAAGTGGTTCATGTTATTAGAGAATGAAATCCAATAAATATGCCTATATTCATTTCAATGCATGGCGTGACTTGTGGTGATGCAAGGTGTGGGGGTTGACTTACTGCTAAATGGAGTATTGATAGGAACATAAGAAACGTGGTTGTTTGTGTACAAGGACAGTAAAAGCAAGAAGCCCGCCTCTGGCATGAGTTCATGAGACAGGCTGGGTGGAGATATATAGCTGTGTACGTGCAGGACAGTTAACCACTCCAGCTCTGTTAAGCCCCGATTCATACTCCGTGGCACGACGGTGTCGTGCGTCGAAAACACCAGACCTACAAGCTCTCGACGCGCCGCGGATGCGACGTGTCCAGAGCTTGTAGGTCTGCTGTTTTCGCTGCGCGACACCGCCGTGCGACGGAGCATAAATTAGGCTTTACTGTCCTGAGCAAACACAGGCCCGCGCCAATAAAAACGCTTGTAAAAAAAAAAAAAAGAGTGCCCGTAAATGATGTTTAATTGAAACTTTGCAGAAGGGCAGTTCATCACAGCAATGGCTCCCAGGGGTCCGCACATGCACGCACACACAGGCACGCACACAGACACGCACACAGGCACAGGCACAAACACACACACACACACACACGCACACACACACACACACACACACACACACACACACACACACACACACACACACACACACACACACACACACACACACACACACACACACACACACACACACACACACACACACACACACACACACACACACAGGAAGAGGAATAGGCTGAGAGGAGAGGAAGTGTGATAAGTGGAGGGTTTGGGCTGTTTGTTGGACCCAGGGAGTCAAGTGGAGGAGTCATGTTTGGGAGTCATATCAAGTACTGTCTTCATCTACGACGTCATCCTTCTAAAGAGGAGAGAAGAGGAACACACTGTAGATGAGAACAGATATGACTTCATATTTTACAATGGTGTATGATTTTTACAAGATTTATTTTTTAAAAGACCTCCCTTGGCCAATCATCTTCCTCTTTTATGGCCCTGAAACAATGGAACAATCGTCCAACATATGAACAACACATTTTCAAACTTTCTCCCCTCTAATAACAAAACAATCGCCCGATTGTAAATTAGTGCTGCTGGTGGGGTGTGTGTGTGTGTGTGTGTGTGTGTGTGTGTGTGTGTGTGTGTGTGTGTGTGTGTGTGTGTGTGTGTGTGTGTGTGTGTGTGTTGTGTGTGTGTGTGTGTGTGTGTGTGTGTGTGTGTGTGTGTGTGTGTGTGTGTGTGTGTGTGTGTCTTATTGTCTACCATAGTACTTTTTTTATACTATTTTATGTTTTTTCTTCTTCCCCAAAAATCTCTATAAGCTCTATAAGCTCATAACTGCTGCAATGTGATACGTTGTGAGTGTGTAGATCTGCTATTTTAGCTATTATGACATGCCTAAAATGAAATGCCAAAAATAGGGACGCCAAAGGTGTAATGTTTCTTACTAATGCATTGTGTGTGTGGTATGTTGTGTTTTAGTGCGTTTTATTTAGCTGTATGGGACTACAGGTGGCAAATAGCAATTAGCTTGAAACTACAAGCTAATTGCATTTCTCCTTGTCTTATTTAAGGTTGTAATGTACTTTGTACAATTGTCCCTGTTCAAATAAAGAAATACATGATTGTGATATCATCAAACAACAAACACTTAACAAACAGTGAGTCTAGGTAGGAGGTTGTGTCTCTATTGACTCTGAACAGAGAAAAAGCAAAGTGTGCCAATCAGTGTCAGTGTCAATCAGTTAGAAATAAGCCCATAAGAAGCGATTATAGGCCACATGAGCACTTTAAACCTATACATCAGCTATTTGAAAATAGCCAATCTATAAGCTCACAATGCGTCGCATTGAGCTTGTAGATATGCTATTTAAAATAAGATATTGGGGAAAAAAGTGAAAAAAGTCTGGTACGAAACGTTTTCAGATGAGGATACGTGGACAATTACACCTGGGGGTCCTTGACATGAAAATATTTGAGAATCACTGGTTTAAACAACATTAGGAAACAAGCCCAAATAAGCAAGTACACTTTATAACACGCCCCAAAAAACGCAACCCTCAACTACCAATGTGACTTGACATAAAAACAAGCCTAAAGTCACTTATAAGAAGCAGACGTGGCAACGCTGGTGCCAATGTGAAGAGTAAGCTGGAGCACACAGACAATATTTTCTAACTAATATAATTTATAAGGGACAAAATGTGAGCACACCGTAAACTCCTGGGTGAGAAAGTAACTCAGAGAGTGTACAAACGCAACCAAGTGGACCCACTAAGGTTGATGGATCAGCAGTTGGGTTGGCTCCTTGGCGTCGTTAGGTCGACTTGTTTTCATAATCGTAATGATTGATGGTCAGTGAGACAACGCCATGGTGACGGACATGGGAAATAAATCACATTGTCAGATTACTCCTCCTCCTCCGTGCCTTACATCATTCTTCCCAAGCTAACAAGGAGTTTACTGTTTCCAGCTGTCCAATCAGAATCACTGTTTTTAAACCCGTCCAGTCAGAATCCACTAACCACCCTCCAATCAGAATACGAGTTGGATCGCCCGGCCAATGAGAAAACGATAAACTCAGGCTCACCTTTAAAACAAACCATCCAATTAGAATTGCTCTTTGGGCCTTCTCTCCTATATTACTCTTTTAACCAGTCCAATCAGAACATCCCTTTTCACCTGTAATCTTGAATGGGTGGGTCTGGGTTAAATTCCTTTTTTAAGGGGGAGAGGGGGGGACACTTTTGCAAACTTCAAGTCAGGCAAAGGGATAGTTTCTCTTTTCCTTTCTTTCGCTCCTCGCTCCATGCCCTTTCTCGCGCTCTCTCTCTCTCTTTCTTTCTGTCTCTCTCTCTCTGCTTTAAAGGAGGTCATTAAATAAAAGTGTTCTGCAGTGAGTGACACTCCTATATACCTGCCTGCCTGCTCAGCAACAACAAGAGCCTGCTCTGTCCTGCCCAGGCAAGACAGGATAATTGCAGCTCCTGACTTAATCACTTACCTTAAAGCCCTTTACCGCCACAGTTCTCTCTCTCTCTCTCTCTCTCTCTCTCTCTCTCTCTCTCTCTCTCTCTCTCTCTCCCCCCCTCTCTCTCTCTCTCTCTCTCTCCCCCCTCTCTCTCTCTCTCTCTCCCATTGCTTCACTGCCAACAGTGAAGCGGTGTAACTTTATGAATTGTTACTTTTTCAGTCGCACACAATGAAGGGTGTGGGGAGCTGTGGTGGTTCTGACATGCAAAGAGAGGAGAGCAAGCGGTTCAAGGTGTGCTGCAGGCTCCACGCACACACACAGACACACACTGGGCGTACGGTTCACCTACAGGTTAAAGATCCGTCTCCTCAAGGCTCAACATCTTTGTAACTTTTTTTTCAGATTTTGCCCGGAAAGAAGAATGTGTATCATTCTTCACTGGGATGAAACGAGCTGTAATTAAGGCAATTCTGAGGCCCCAATAGCATGAGGAATTCAGTGTGAAAAGATCAATACCGTGTACAACATTGTAGTTCTGTTCAAGCTCTTGCACAGCAAACAACTCTCCTGTGCATCGTAAACACTATTCATTAAATTAGGAAAGTCTCCACAGTCCTCACAGAGTGTCCGATTTGGGAAAATATGAATCTGGTTGGGCTGAATCTATGCCCATTTCTGCAGTGAATGCATTTCCTCACAGGCTCTATAAGGTGACGGGCCCCTGGCTGAGCAAGAGGGGGGGGGTGTGAGTGAGCGAGAGAGAGAGAGAGAGAGAGAGAGAGGGCCCCTTGAAAAGGTGCTTTGTGCTGGGTTAGAAACGGCCAGGGGCTGAGCCTGTCAGGAGGTTGTGGTTCTAGGCCGGCAGCCAGGCCTTCAAACCCTCTCTCTCGCTGGCACCAGGCGGGCTACCATCTGGGCTGCGGGGGTGACGGGGCCCTTCCTGAGCCGCTCTCTCCGTGCAGCCACGCTGGGCCAAGGCTGGGCTGTGAGATGGATACGCTGTGCCGAGCCACACCACGGAGGGCTGCGAAAATAAACCGCTGGTGCTTCTCTGAAATTCCTGGGCTCTCTCTGGCCTCGCCCCTGGAACTCATTCCCACGGGAGAGATCCAGAAAACGACCCATGCTGAGAGGCGGAACACGGAACACAGAACCGTGCTGCGGGAGCAGCATAGAACCCACACTGTGTGCGACGCCGATGCTTTGATCCGCATACGTGACCCGACATGGCGCTGATTATACACATGCCGATTATATTTGCGATAATTATATCTGGATTATATTTAGGAGCGTCCTCCAAAAACCCTCGGATGCCTGCGGTCATTGGCTTGATAAAAAAAATAAAAAATGGAACAGGAAGAGTCAGTATCATCAGACGTGATTTATGGTGTTTATGCAGCCTTGGCTGTCGAGCGGCAGAAGGCACGTGGGCCTCCGTGAGCTGCACACCGCTCTGGTGGTGGTGGTGGCGCGCTGCAAACACAATTAAGTGAGACAACGGAGACATGCAGACTCCCGAGTCGCGACTCAGTTCATTCTTTCACGGCTGTATGTTTATCTTCTGACTCGGGAGCTCTGTTGGAGCAGGAGAAGTCAAGGTCTCAAAGACAAAGACTGGCTCAGAAGTTGCAAAACAGTATGGAGAAGGCAAGAAGACGACGACACACATATAGTCTGTGTGGGTCGGCCTGGCAGCCAGACCTTGTCTGATTTGTTCCATGGTACGCACACAGAGCTCTGCATTCTATAGCCCCGCCGATACATGGTCGAGGAAATCAAAGTCTCCCCCTTCAAACTGGAAAAGCGAGATAATTCATGGTGAATTTAGTATGGAAGGGGGAGAAGAATGTAAAACATATTGTGTCGAGTGTGTTGGAGGGGCATGTTGCTGTAGTCCTCCACCCTGCCCCCCAAATCCTGCAACAGAATAAAAATTCCCCAAGCTTTTGGAGAGGGCCCAAGCCAAGCAAATTATGGGCCCGAAATCTTTTTCTATGAACCTCTGTCACGCGAAAGCATCACTAAGCCCTCTCTTTCTCTCTCTCTCTCTCTCCTCTTGGAATGGACTTTATCCCGGTCCTCCAAGCGAGGCGATTATCCAGAATCCTTGAGGCCTCCCTAACACAGAGTGAGAGAGAAAGAGAGAGAGAGAAAATAAACACAAAATAAGTCAGCCTAAAAGAGACATTACTCTGCAAAAAAAATCTAAACAATTTCAAACGTCAAGCAATCCCTGCTTAATTAACAAGCCTCGCTATAATTGGCCACTGCCAGTTCACCGATAGGCCTATAACAAAGGATCAGCTCTGAAATAGTGTGGGGTTATAGGGTTAGGGTCAAACTAAGTGCATGAGACTGACAGAATCAGACACACATGCATGCATGTGCCCATGGTCTACTGTAACAGCATTCCATTTTAAAATGAAAAGAAATAAGATTTTTTAAATAACTTTAAGCATCACAATGAGTCACAACACCCATGCAGTTTAATTATTAGTCACAAAGCATGATGTCCAATATGGAACCTTGTAGATTGGCTATTAAAACAATGACATGCCCAAAATAGGTATTCCAGGTTGAAAGTGGCTACATCAACACTCCAGACCATACTGTTGTAATCCTCCTGCTGAGGAGTGTTAGTGCCAGACTGTCACCCGATGAACTCCACAGGACCGGCCGTACGTGTGCACGAACAAACACTAACCCTACAGTATACGTGCGTTCCGGCCGGCTCTGCCTTCTCCTCCGAAGGTCGTGCGTGGTGCGAAGCACTCAACCGGCCCCGTTGTTTACAGTCGTGTTAAGTGTGTTCCCCTCCAGGATCAGTCACAGCCATAATCCCCTCTTCATTCCCACTGAGGAGGCCCAGGGAGAGTGTGTGTAAGTGGACATGGGTGATGGCAGACAGGGAGCGGCCTACCACTCTACTCCTCCACCCATTTCAGCCAACGGTAGAGCATATAGAGAGCTCTAAGCCTCTGTGCTCTGTGTAAACCTTCTGACACACACACACACACACACACACACACACACACACACACACACACACACACACGCACACACATTGTACGGAGGAGAAACTCGACGAGTGTGTCTGAGAGATTTTCTTTTTGTTCTTGCCTGGATATTACCCCCATTCTTTCTCCCTTCTGCCTGCGTTTTTATTTCATGACACCTTGTAAAAGGCCTTTATGGCCTTCCCAGGCCTCATGGCCGTGAGTGTGGTGAGGTGGATTGCGGGGAGCTTTAGAACTCCTGCAGGACCAGCGCTTAGCGCGAGTGACAGGAGAGCATCTCCAGAGAGCTATAGCCCGCTTACTGGCAAACTCCTTAATCCCACTTCCTCTCATCTGGTGGCTGTTGCCCCCCCCTAAACACACGCACGCAAAACATACACACACACACACACACGCATGCACACGCACACGCACACACACATACACACACACACACACACACACACACACACACACACACACACACACACACGCACACACACACACACAGCATTTTCTGCCTCCAGTAATATTGGCCTGCATGCTTGCATGGTCCACGGAGCCAACTGAATAAACGTCATCACTGTAGCGGTTTGATTTAAAAGAGACGATATAGGTGATGAAAAGTGAACGGCTGAATAGAACAAACAAAACAAAAGTCTTGTACTTTCGTGACCCGGAGTCTTTGTTCTTTTTATACAGTTAAATTCCAAAATAAACATATGAGTGGAACATGGTTTGTAATGTTTATTGAAAACAGGGCTCGAGTGGCTCTGTTATGGTACAGTACGTTCCCCCATGTTACTGTATGAAGAGCTTCCTGGCATGATTTAGGTTCAGTCAATATGCTGCTGAGGGCAAGTGAAACACTTCCAACCACAAAGCCATTCTGTGGTCACCTCTCTCCTATGGTGGGTGTGGTCTTTTCCACCAAGACAATGTCGACCATCCACGGGGCAAACCGTAAAGTGGTCAGTGTATATGATTTGACGCGAATGAAAAGCCAAAGCATGCCACCAGAACCAGTTCAGTCACCGGATCCCAAGTTGAATACTTACATTCACATGGGAGACGTTGCAGTAGTCCCGGAACCATTTTCACCTCAAACCAGTTGTCAAACCTTACATATGGAATTTATCATGGAGGAATCATGAGTCATTCAACAAACAGAATGAAAACAGGACTTCTAGATACTGGAGCGGGGGGTAATTTAATGTACTCCTTTTTTATTCCTGTTAGGCCTTCAAAGTTAGTGGAGCATTTTTCAGTTTTACTGTCTGTTGATAAGACATATTGCAGCATACCAGAATGCAAAAATAAAATAAGGACATGGAGACAGGTATGTTCAAAGAAAACATGTGGAGGAAAGGGCTGGTTAGAAACAGTCCATCCCAGTCAGAGTTGCCTGTAGTTTAAGTACTTTAGGTCACTGGTTCTTAAAGTGGGGTCCCAACCAAAATGAGGAACAGTTTAACCACTTTAACCCCGTTTTATACTTTGGATATTAAAAAAGAAAACTATCTACGTGCTCACAGCACATCGCACAGTAGACTGAGCTTGTAGACTGGCTATTTTCGAAACATTTTTATAATCATAATTTTTACACAAATCTTCTCTTATGGGCATCCCTCACACTAAATCTTTTCAGATGGGGGTCTTTGGCCAAAAACATATCAATTTGAGGTCCTTGACATGAAAATGTTTAAAAACCACTGCTTTACCGCTGTAGGTCATTCTTATACAGCCTGAAAAGTAACAGGGAGAACTTGGGTCCCTTGTCTCTCACAGCTCCAGCTGGTCAGAGGGCCTTCTACTGGTTGGCGCAACAACGGCCCAAAAAAGCTGACTCTGCTTTTCCAAGATATTTAAGTAGCAGTGGGTGATCAATGGATTAAAGTATTGGTTCTCAAACCTTTTCATTTCAAGGACCCCCATAACTCAAGTTACAGTCCCTCAAGAAACCCTGGGGGTTCACCTTGACAACCACTGGATTTATGGAAGTGTCCCTGTTTTTACAATTTACAATTTGGGCATTTAGCAGACGCTCTTAATCCAGAGCGATTTACAGTAAGCAAGGTAAACACGAGGTAATTAACCTGAGGGAAACCCTGTAGGAAACCACCTTGGTGCTGAATTGATCATGACCACGATGTGTAAAAGTCAACATGCTAACATCATTGCATTTGGATTGCTGATAGTTAAAAAACAAATAGTCGGTTTTGGAAGATAGTTCTTGAGCGTTAGACAAGAATGTACACTGCTATTGAATTATTAGATCTACTTTTCTGTGTACTGTGTTCTACTGTATTTTATTCCCAACGTGTAGTGAGGCTCAGTTCTGACTTTGGTTCAAACAGTTAAACTATCCTTGTGTCTTAATACATAGATACAGAAAGTTATATTGTCTTAAAGTGGCAATTTCCTTCATTTTATTATGCTTTGAAACAAAGAAGTTAAATAAATGTTGTCTGTCAGGGCCATTAATATTGATTGATTGATTGATTGATTGATTGATTGATTGATTGATGTACTTTATTTAGTAAGACATGAGAAACAGTACATGGAAGTACAATTCACAATACAAGGTCTACTAAATTGGATAACTCGTAAAGCACTAAGCTTGTTTAAAATGAGTTCCCATGCACACAAATCATGATGACATATAAGAGACAGACAGATATACACACTACTATACAGAACATATTCACACTCAACTTCTCAATAATAAGTCAAATTAAGTTCAAATTAAGAACTTGGCTACCTTAGATTTACTAGTTCAAAGTCATTCATGCAGATAAGTGAAAGTGTCTGCCCAATAAGTTGAAATTTGTTCTTACATGAGTACCATGAACGTGAGTTCACCTGTGCCTCAACTTTGCTTTCAATTCACTGTGTTGATGGGACAGCCACCAATGTCAGCAAGTAGAACATACGTAGTACAACTGCTCAAAAAAAAGAAATTAGCATAATACAGACTTAAATGGGAAACCCAGACTTAACGGAGTG
>NC_137619.1:36374562-36565711 GCF_963280865.1 Gymnoscopelus braueri
AGAGAGAGAGAGAAAGATCACACGTCCAAATGTATGTATTTGACGTTCTGTGTATGAATAGGCATATAATGTGGCTGTGTGAAAGTGTGAAAAGTTAGTATGCATTAATCTCCCCCTTCCCCAAAATTGACGTGGTATTACTTTACACAGTGGACACATTGTTGCAAGCTGTAAGTCTGTTGGCCTGCCTCCAGTTAAAATAGCGTAAGGGGACAAGATGGTAATCTATTTACCCATTTTCATACTCTTTCAAGGGATTGAGTTGCAGCTTGCTATACTGCTCTGGGGGAAACCATTAGCCATTTTTCACAGTGATGTTGAAAACACATCTCAATTTAACAGCTTCAACTATCTTTTCCCCCTCATCGTCTTACAATCATCATCATTTGGAACAAAATCATTGATCACGATCACATTGAACACCTCCCAGCCAGCGCTTAACGGACACATTTGTGGGCGAATGGAGGATAATGTTAGGATTCTTAGGAAAGCTGCTAAAATCCTTTAATAGTGCTGCTGGAACCACTGCTAAACCCCATATTCCCCCAGCTCACTTTCTCCACCCACACCCCACGTCTCCACACCGTGCCATGCAGTAACATTATGGCCTAATTATGGGGGGGGTGGGAGACTGAGAGAGAGGGGGGCGTTAGTGGTTAAGTTTCAGGGTCTAAACTATTGCTGCCGTTGCCTTGATGCTATCTGCTCAGGCCCAGAGACGCACAACCACCCCTCCCCCCGTGCCAGTAGCTAGCCGCTTGGTTGCAGACAGTACGGTGCCACATGCTCCGGAACCGGCAATGGACCGAGTGGTCACTAATGAGCTCCCCAACACACAGATAGGAGCCTGTGTGGTGTGGGCCTGCCTCTTCCGCTGAGCCCACTGAAGTATACTGATATACACGCAGATGATAATCTGATATGGGTGTTATTGTTCATGATACTGGAAATGCTCATTTGTTTTTGGTTTAAACTGAAAGTGTAAAAATTGGCCCAAATGATCCGTTTGCCCCATTTTTTTCCAATCAGAGTTAAATGAACAAAGATAATCTACTGTGTACTGTTGTGCCCACACTTTTGTGTTTCACAGAGTTCAGTTTGGCTGCTTTGGAAGGTGGATATCTAATGGAAACTCATATTGGGGTATTTTTGTTCCACAATCAGTTATCTATTGTGTGAATATTGTCACAGCAGTAACATTCCATGATAACATCATGAAAACAATTTACTTTATGGAGAAGAAGGTGACACTGGAGAAGCTTAGACATTTAAGCCTTTTTTATTAGTATGGTGCTAGGACAGGAATGACTGAGTCTACTACATCTTCAGAGTCATTTGAAGATGTAGTTCAAAACGCCAGTCACTCCTGTCCTAGCACCATACTAATAAAAAAGGCTTAAATGTCTGAGCTGTTCCAGTGTCTCCTTCTTCTCCATTGTTGTATCCCGCTCCTGTGACGCACCGGACCCCCTTGAATTGGCCGAGGCACCGTGGTACTCCTCTTCTTCACAATTGACTTTATGTCCGAAGCGAGACTGAACCATTTTGCTATAAATTTGCTATACATTTCAGGAGAAATTCATTTATTTGTGTCCTTTAACCCATTAAAACCGGGAAAGCATCTGTGTCATTTTATACTTTGGCTATTCAAAAATGGCAGGTTTACAAGCTCATAGCACATCACTTCGTGCCACACTATGAGCTTGTAGATCTGATATTTTTGAAAAATCAAGAAAAATTTATGAAAATCTTTGAATGTATATATATTTAAAAGCGATAATATTTTGAAAGCGAACATTTTTAATTCAAATATCTGCTCAAATATTTTGAGATGGGGCCAAATACATATAATGTTGGGGGTCCTTGACATGAAAAAGTTTGAGCACCACGACTGATATAGCAACACTTTAGAATCGGCCTCAGGTCTTAAATACTGAGCATTTTTCCTCAAATGACCACAAAGCATTTTTGGTGGAAACCTTTCATATATGAAAGAGAAAGTATTTGAATGACAAGAGAAGAAGAAGAAAAGAAAGACATAGCTCCACAGTATCTGGTCAGTGTAATGAGGTAACAAAAGTGCACATTTATTTGTGCCTGTGTGTACATGCGTGCATGAGCACAATGGTGGACAATTTGGTCCATCATTGACGCCCACAACAATCCAAATTCCTAATTCCCCCCTTTCTCCTATCTGTGTTTTCCTCAACCCCAAACATTTGGTTCATTTCTGACACAGTGGTGACAAATTACAAACTGGTCTGTCTTCAGCTGGGCTGTGCTGGTGTGTGTTTGGAGATGGAGAGGGAGTAATACCAGTCAAAACGCATCACACACCAACAACGCAGTGTGGGTCCCCAGCATCAACCATATGGTGGCACTTAGCTGAACCCTTTGTCAGCATTGCATTGTTTAAATTCACATATGCACTGCTTTGAGAGGGGAAATATTATTTATGTTTACTTCACTAATGGAATTTGGATTTGTGTAACGGATAAATATTTACGGTTCAACCCTGATGAAAAGTCGTAAATCAGGTTTATGATATTTTCCCAGGATGAGGCAATATGGAGTGAGAAAAGAAAAGAAAACAGTTATATGGCCTGTTTGGGGTTTTCTAAACAGAGCTGTTCATCTCTCTCAAACTGTCATTGTTTAATCTTTGACATTAAGTTTTCAGGTGATGTCATGGCCTATGTCTTTATAGCAGGCCATTAAACAGGCTGCCCTACATAGATATCAGAAATAACATTTTTGTTTTTCTGCCTTTATTGATAGTACAGTGAAGAGAGACAGCTATTAAGTCAAGGAGTGACATGCAGCAAATCCTTTACTGGGCTCGGGAATTGAACTCGGAACAGGCTGTCAGGCATCAAGGCCTACCCTATGTGGTACGCCCCTTAACCAATTGGCCATCAGCACCCCCCCCCCCCAGCTACAGTAGGTATATCAGCATCTTAACCACTTAAACCCTACTATGTTGCCCAGGGTCCCCCAGTTGTCTGTACTTGGCACAATCCTTTTTTCCCTCAATACAACATCTTTTCTCCAAAAATAGCCAATCTGCAAGCTCACAGGTGTGGAAATCAGTAGTGCAGGTCAGGGAAGTGCAGAAGTCAGGGATCTGCCAAAAGACTGGGGAGCAGGCTTTTTATAGGGGCGTGAGGAACCAATAGAAACAGACAATTAGAAGGGCAAAGCAAACACAACTCATAACCAAATAACCTAAGTGAAACATAAGGTGAAATACATATAGCAACTACACAACACATAACCCAATATACTGTAGGGAACCGTCACAGTGTCGCATTACAATGTGTTGTGAGCTTGTAGATTAGCAATTTTCTGCAAATATTTGCCTATTTATGCGGAATGTCTGCCTATTATGTATGCACAGAATAGGGACACAATTTTTCATCTGGTTAAACCGCAATAAAACTCCAATAAATAAATCTCATCCGCCTCGTATCTCATCCACCCCGTAATATATACATTATACACCTGTTCTTTCAAACAGTTGCATACCTACAAGTGGAGGTCCGGAGAACCTGAGACAACAATATACAAGGTCGGTATTACGTTTCCGCCGTTTTGGTGACTCTATGCTAAGGCTAACAGAGGGTTGATTCAGTGTTGGGGTCAAAAGGTGATCAATGGTCCATAGCAGCTGATAAGCACCTGAGTGGGTGGTTGCATGGCTCTGCTCCCAGGACCACAGGTGGAGACAATGGAGTCCTAGAGTCATCTGTATAGGCACCCTGAAGGCCCAGGGACAATTTAGAGTGGGCAACATAAGGCGAGGGAGAGGGGTTGGTCAGGGATGAGGAGGGGTACAGGGGGGTAATAAGGTGTCTTTGATTAACATGATAATAATGATGGAATGCAGAGGTGACTATAGGGCACTGTGTGTGTGTGTGTGTGTGTGTGTGTGTGTGTGTGTGTGTGTGTGTGTGTGTGTGTGTGTGTGTGTGTGTGTGTGTGTGTGTGTGTGTGTGTGTGTGTGTGTGTGTGTGTGTGTGTGTGTGTGTGTGTGTGTGTGTGTGTGTGTGTGTGTGTGTGTGTGTGTGTGTGTGTGTGTGTGTGTGTGCGTGCGTGTGCGGGCGTTTGTGCGTGCGCACACATCAGATTCGTTGCTGGCCTTATAACACTAGGGGAAAAAGATACTCCATGCAGTCGTCGTTGATAGATGATGTGATAAGAGGCGATTGACGGGTCTTTGGAAGGAGCACCAGATGGAGAAGGTGATGGAGAAGAATGAGGAGGGAGTGTGGAGGAAAGTGGATCATAGACGCCCCCGTGTCTCCCCATCTACTGCTGTGCTGTAACATCTACAATGATCTCACGAGCTCAAGAGAGTACTAACACCTGTTTAAAATGCTACTCTGTGTAGCTGAAGGTTTGATTTGCTGGGGGGATGGAGTGGAATCATGCCTTTTCTTTTGATATCCCCCCCGTCTGGTAATTAATTTTTGTTCGACAGTGTGGATGTGTTTGTCAGACTGAATTAAATACAGTACATGCATTTCCTTTTGGACAATGTGACCGTTGATACTTGATACTTATTTGTATTAATTTATAAAATAAAATAAAAATGTTGACCACATTAATCCTGGCTTCCCTATTTTGGGCGAACTTGTCAAAATCAGTAAAAAAAAAAATACATTACACAAAAAAATAGCAAAAACAGCAGATCTACAACTCACAATGTGTCAAGATGCAACAAGTTGTGAGCTTGTAGATCAGCTATTTTTGCTATTCTTTCTATGATAAGAAGAATATAGGGCTCCCCCCCACACCGACAGAGAATGGCTATGCTAAACATCAGGCCGCTGATGAGGGAATCTCATCTCTGCTTTTGCAAAACTGCAAAATTCACATTTAGAAATATGCCATAGTATGCAATAAAAACCAGAAAGGTGTGCTCCTCAGAGCCAGGCCTGGTTGCCCACCCAGGGCTGTGTCAGTCATAGGGTGTATGTAGCCTTCAGGGCACGAGGGAACTGGGGCAATATGGAGTTTGTATGACAGACGTCATACAAACTCGTACGGCAACTAAGTGAAAGCAGGTTTGGAGGTGCGCTATAGAGGCCCCATAAAATGCTATTCCCATTTATATGTATGATTAGATGTTGCATTCATGATATATGCCTTTTTTTTTTAAAGAAACATTGTTGAAGGCAATTACAACATCATTGTCAATTTGTCACATGACTCATGAGACCATCTGCGCTTAAGTTGGTAGAAAAAAAATCACGTTTCGGTAACAAACTGACATTTGTAGTATTTGTGGTGGGTAGTGAAATAATCATAATAACATGCCTATATATGGGCGTATCAGGTTTGTTTATGGTAATGTCTGAGTCAGAGTGAGAGTGAGTTTTGAACAAAATCTGTGCTAGGAAAACGTGTTTTGAAGAGAACGCAAAATGCCAGAAAATCTTGTCAGGCAGAAATGGGTGGGGCCTAAGTGGGGATTTGTGTCGTGATCCAAGGAATCTAGGGGATTTTTTTTGTACCACCTACAGTTTGAGAGTTATATGCCAAAATGTGAAGAGGCTTGTTATAGTGCCACCAGGAGGCAGATTTGAAACATTTGGGACGGGTTCTTCTACTGGGAGTGTGCAAGCAGAGTTTCATGCTGATGATCCAGCGGTGCTGGAGTCTGGAGATTAGCTGTTCAGTTCACACACACACACACACACACACACACACACACACACACACACCCACACACACACACACACACACACACACACACACACACACACACACACACACACACACACACACACACACACACACACACACACACACACACACACACACACACACACACACACACACACGTGTGAGGATAGAGATAGCGAAAGAGAGTTGCATCTACCTTCTGCTATGCCGAACGAATGGGTGTGCGCATAAAAGTGGGTTACAGTGTGTGTGTGTGTGTGTGCGCAATTCACGTGTGTGTGTGCATTTGTATGCACGTCTTTGTGTATTGACCATGGTGATGCAATGAAGATTAAGCCTCTCGACTCCAAGCTGACCGACGCGGCTCCCTGATTTTCATCCGTCAGACAGGTTTATAGATTCACAGATATTAATTCACTTACCCTGCTTTTGTGTTTTCATTTCGTCTCCAACGACTTGCTTTTCCTGCCCCATTACCTCATGCTGTGAGGTAACACACACACACACACACACACACACACACACACACACACACACACACACACACACACACACACGCACACGCACACGCACACGCACACGCACACACACACACACACGCACTTAATTATTTTATGTCAACCCTCTAAATGCTAACACCTGCGCCACAACCAGTGCCACCCATAGACTGCCCTATGAAATTAGCCTTGTTTTCTCTCCCTTTCCCCATTAATTCTGGTGCCTAATTAGGCACGATTGGCATGAATTCAGCATTAGAAGTCAGGTGTTGTTTAAATCACTCTGGGTTGGCCAGGGGACACTAGGGTTGTGTCATGGCGGTGCAGGCGTCATCACTGCGCATTCCTCTGTTATTGTTCGCATGGCGGCCTGAGGCGGCCATCTCCACATTCAGTGGCACACAAAAGCCACAATAACCAGTTACTCAACGTAGGCATTTCACTGGAGAGAGAGAGGGAGAACATGCAGAGTCATGGGTTGGAGTGTTTTCAGGAGAGCTGCGTTTGGTTTGCTCAAGTGGCATGACCGAACGTGAGAGTGACGCCACAGGAACTAGCCTATCGGCGGTGGGAGGAGCTAAAGGACAGAGAAAGTGCAAGGGGTCAGCGGAAGAGGGCAAGGTCAAGCTGCCAGTGAACGTGGAAACCCGATCTATAATCTTGATAAAGGGTCGATGGCTGGATCGAGTTAAGTTAAACCAACAATGGGCCTGATTGGAGCAAAGCTTTGTTCACTTCACTTCAGCGCTTTTCAACCTTCCTGCTAATCCCCCTGTATTCCTGCTAGCTCTGCATCAGTGCGTGCCCTTTCACTCTCAGGACATGTTTTTGTTTTGTCTCTCGTAACTCGGCCTCCTCCGTGCTTCCCTCAGCCCTGACCGAGAACACTGCTGTTTCCAGTTAGCCCACAGTGGAAGTCTTTCATTTGATAACCAGCTATGTTGCCTGGGGTTAGGAGGGCTGGTTGAATGGGGAAAGAGGGGTGGAGAGAGGGCCCGTCCACATACAGACGTTGGTTGGCTATGAAATGTTTTATTGATCCCACAAAACAGATGCATCTTTTCTCACATACTAGAACTGTGATTTATGCCTGCCCGGGTTGTCAGGATGCTCTGGGGGCAAATGCGCTAATTGATAACAGTGCCGTTTATGAGCATAGCTCATCACCACTCCTGCAAGTCGTTTAGCAACCGTCAGTGTGATATCATTTGCGCAGCGTTTGAACACACAAGCCTGCATGTTCTCTCCTTGTCTCGCATCTCGTATTGCTGAGCCATGCGTTGTGCCGCATGCAGTGAACCACATGAAAGACCCTCTCAAAGGGCGGTGAGGTCGAGTAGCCCATTCGCCATGGTACGTGGGAAATGGGTGTGCTCGTCAAAACGTTCCTCTACTGTAAATCACACGGTCACGTGGCAACGGGAGAGTTACGCAAAAATTGGAATTTATGTTGGCCTCTTATCATGTGAGATCACAAAGCAGGTGACGCATATTACACAAGAACGCAACGCTTTGCTGAGAAGCGAGAGGGAAAGAGAGCTTAGAGAAGCGAGCCAAGAAAGTTTGTTTAAATCTGTGACTCAGGCCACAGTTGATGGATGCGTTGCTAAACAGTTAGCCCCAGCTGTGCCGCATTGTCCCGGGCTGGACCGAGCCGGACCCGTGCACTTGAACAAAGTCGAACAAGGCCATTTCCTGTTGTGATTGGCGGCAGTAGCAGTAGCCAACAAGTGATCACGACCAGCCTGTGGCCACATGTGCACGGCCATCGACACAGCCACGTCGTTATCGAAACGAGCCCGCACCTAAACACGTTTGTCACAAACCGTCTTTGATGGGAGGTATGTGCGCGTCCCTCTCGCAGCCTTCGGAATGACTGGAAAGGATACCTGGCTGATGATAATAACAGACGAGGAGGAGGCGCGGGGATGGAGAGGGAGAGAAAAACATTTTTACTAGCCCGTGCAGTAGATCACTCTCACCCAGAGGTATACTGGGGGAAGGCTGGGCTGCTTTATGGACTCCCTGGCAGCTTGCTGTGAGGGAATTAGATGGGAGGGAAGGGACGGGGATGGAAGCTGGCGCAAGAATTGAGCTTCAGGTTCTTGTCACCTGAAACACCAAGCAGATGACTTATGATCCGGGAGGATTTACTAGACCCAGCAGTAAGTCTCATAAGCACATATGATTGGCAGGTGAATATCAACCAATTGCTGTATTTAGGTACTGTATTGTATGTCTCAGTGATTTGGTCATGGGGAATAGCTGCTATATCAAAGCTTTATCCTTAACACTTTAAGACCGGGAAAGCATCTGTCATTTTAAGATTTCTTTGGCTATTCAAAAATAGCAGATCTACAAGCTCATAGCGTGGCACAGTGTGCCGTGCTATGAGCTTGTAGATCTGCTATTTTGTGAACATTGTGAACATTGTGAACAAATCTTTGAATATGTATATTGTTTAAAGCAAAACATTTTCAACTCAAATCTCAAATCTTTGCTTCTGGGGGTCCTTGGAACAAAATATTTTGAGATGGGGGTCCGCAGCCAAATACATATCATTTTGGGGGTCCTTGACATGAAAAAACTTTGAGAACCACTGATATTATAGCAACATAAGAAAAACATAAAAATATTAAACTGTTAGGATTTAGAATTTTTTTTTTTTTTTACAAATATTTGCTTTAAAAAAAAAATATATATATATATTCAAAGATTTGGACACCTTTTCACGATTTTTCAAAAATATCTACAAGCTCTACAATATCTACAATCTACAAGCTCATAGTGCGGCACTCGGTGCCGCACTATGAGCTCGTAGATCTGCTATTTTTGCCAAAGAAATAAAAAAAATGACACAGATTCTTTCCCGGCCTAAATGGGTTAATAGCTGGTTGGTTTTTGGTTTTGTTTCCGATCGCTGTCTCTTGACATTATCTTGATATTGAGGAATTTGCCTGTGTACTTTCATTCTGTCCGTGTCTGGATATGCCCTTATAAGAATTTTCCGAAAGGTGTAGTTCTGAAAGCTGTGAAAGTACAGTTACTTTGATGTCCTTTTTTATTGTGTTCTGCTCTCACGTTACCTCATAGCTTTCTTATTGTTTCTGGACAACCAGTCACAAGACAGTAAAACTGCTGAGGTGAGACAGTGGCA
Organism: Gymnoscopelus braueri; assembly: GCF_963280865.1. Classification (NCBI taxonomy): domain Eukaryota; kingdom Metazoa; phylum Chordata; class Actinopteri; order Myctophiformes; family Myctophidae; genus Gymnoscopelus; species Gymnoscopelus braueri. The sequence continues at coordinate 36,383,905 of NC_137619.1, forward strand.
GTAAAAATATGTTATGAAGAGGTGGCTATTATTATTTATTATTATTATGGAGGGTGATGACTAGGAAAACGGACTGTACATGTCACTGTGTGTTTATGTTTTGTTTTTGTCTTTGTCCTGTACTGTATGTTATTGTGTATGCTGCTGGTCTGTGTGTCCAAGACAAATTTCTCCCACGGGAGACAAAATAAAGTAACCTTGAACCTTGAACCTTGTTACAAAACAAAATGGTTACAAAATGTTGCCACGTATAGGCTACTTATTTATCACATAATAAAAAAAGGTTTTTAAAGCAAACAAACAGTGGCCTAGTTTCTGAGAGGGAGTCAGGACATATCTTTACCCCACCCGTCAGCTTACTGATGAAGCTCTTTCGAAACGGCGGGATTTATTTGATACAATAAAAATGTGTCTTCAGCCTCTGGGTAAAGAAGAGGATTAGGAGAGGAGTTAGTGTAGAATATTCAACTCCACACCTGCTTACTGCTGCATTTAGGGAGAAATCCCTGCTTACACAACTCACCGGAACAAGCCTCAATACCACCCATCACACACACACGTGCACACACACACACACACACACACACACACACACACACACACACACACACACACACACACACACACACACACACACACACACACACACACACACACACACACACACACACACACACACACACACACAGGGTTTCATCCCCCTTTCGTCACCTAGACACACAAACCCCCACACACACACATACACCCCTCTCCCAACATTCACATTTTGTAGCTGTGCCGCGGGCTGAGGTGTTCCAGCTTGTTAGAGAACAAACAGAGAAGATTAACATTGAATAGTGGCTCCACACATTCACTCCACGTCGGAATAATAACCTTCTCAAGTTGGGGCATTGCTACAAAAAAAAAAAGACTAACAATTTTCTGAGTGAAGCTCTTCCAAGTGCTTAATTTACGATGTCTAACTCTGCCCCGGAGCATGCGTCGTCCTGAGCGAGCAAGGCTCGGTTCTCTCCGGGCCAATTGGGACCTGCCAGTGAGTCAAGCAAGAGAGGGAGAAGAGAAGATAGAGAGGGAAGAGAGAGAGAGAGAGAGAGAGAGAGAGAGAGAGAGAGAGAGAGAGAGAGAGAGAGAGAGAGAGAGAGAGAGAGGGAGAGAGAAGGCCGCCAGGCCCTCCAGTGCCTGGGCATGATGAGAACACACCGTGATGGCATGAAGTCATCTTGCAAGACTCTGCACGCCTTTTACCTGCCAATTTTCACCTCGAGAGAAGCCACACTCTCTCTTTCCCACTGAGACCTCGAGGGGAGGAGAGAGAGAGCCAGAACAAGAATCACATATATCATGCTGTTTTCAGTTGTGTTGTGTCGTACTGTGCAGCCAAGGGTGGAGCAGTAGGCCTGTATGAATCTTAGCCAAGTAAGCCCTATTGTATATATACTATAACGAATAGCAAAAAATAACTGATATTTTTGTGTGCATAGAATGACACAATAGGGGCACCAGGGTCAATGAGGTTAACTAAAGAAACATTATGATACTACTGAGATCATCATCTTTACTGAGATGCAGTGGTGTAAAGTAACTAAGTACATTTACTTAAGTACTGCACTTAAGTACAATTTTGAGGTATTTGTACTTTACTTGAGTATTTCCAATTTCCAAGGCAAATATTGTACTTTTACTCCAATTATTTGAGAACATTAGTTACTAGTTACTTTGCAGATATAAAGTATTACATTATAAAACATACATTAATCACTTAAGTCCTGTTTTATACCTTGGCTATTTGAAAATAGCCGATCTACAAGCTCACAACGCGTCGCATCGCGACGCGTTGTGAGCTTGTAGATCTGCTATTTTCAATCATTCTAGTACTTTTACTTTTGGTACTTTAAGTACATTTTGATACCAATACTTTTGTACTTTTACTCAAGTAAATTTTGAATTCCAGACTTTTACTTGTAACGGAGTACTTCTACATTGCAGTATTGATACTTTTACTTAAGTAAAACATTGGAGTACTTTTTCCACCACTGCTGAGATGTCTGAATCGCCCTGATGCTGTAAACCTCCTCACCCATCTGGTACCATAAACTGGTTGACACAAAGAGTCATTTACACTGTTTGCACACGCTATTTGACCCAGGTCAGGTAGTGTGCTAATATGTACCCATATAAATCCCACATCCCTCATTTCAGATGTTTGATATGTGCAGCCCACTTTGATGGCTAGTGGAGCATATCAGGTCAGCACGCAGCCAAGCCGACGGGTCATTAGTCACAGGGATGCGTTCTTGGGGTTGGCTTGTTTTATTTTTTTTTCCTTCTCTATAACAAACTTGCACAACAATGCATGAGGGAAATCTGACACGCCACAGAATGCCTTCACCATGCTCTATTAAATAATACACAATGTCATAACAACCCCGGCCACGCAACGCTGTTACCACTTCAAAGTCAGGGGGCTTTCCTTCTCCCTCCCAGGGCTGTGCGTGTTGACTTGTCACTGTTGTGTTCGGGGAGGAACGAACCTGTGACAGGGAGGAGGAAGATGAGGAGGAGGAGGAGGAACTGACAATTATAAGGGGGAGATTATTTGCCTTTCAGGGGCGTCAAAGGACTCAAGGCCGCTGCAGTTCAGCAAATGTAAGGGAGAGATTAGACTTTTAAAAAAATCCCTAAAAGGTAATCGGTTGACTGATACATCCATTAAGTGAAAGAGAACAATCCTCAGTGTGCAAAGCCAGTGAGTGTGTTTCCACGTGCATGCGCATGTGCCTATGCATCATATGTAGCCTACTCAAGTGCATGGACAGTTCGATGGACAGAAACTTGCTTTCTCACTCACTCACTCACCGTTTCTCTCTCTTTCTCTGTCTATCTCGCACGCACACGCACGGCCGCACGCACACACGCACACACACACAGAAGCACATTATTTCACTCCAATATCACACCCTGTGCTAGTGTGAGACTGCAGGACGGGCAGCTGCAGATTGAGACAGACGGAGAGGGAGAGAAAGAGAAAGAGAGGCTGAGAGAGATGGTGTCTGGCGTGTATCTAGAGTTTCCCTCGTCTGCCTTGGCCTGTCTTCATCAGTCAGTTGACGATGAGGAGTCTCCCCTGCTGCAGCCAGCCACAACGGGGGCTAGAGTTACTCTGTGAGTAATTCCCTGTCCCACATGTTTCCTAATGCCTTTATGCTCCATCGTAAGACTGCATCGCGGACCGAAAATAGCAGATCCATAAGCTCACAACGCGTTGCGTGTTTTCGGTCCGTGAAGTACAACTACTGTAAGTATAAATCGGGTTTTAACCCCCCTTCCCCCAATCTAAACAAATGTATTTTCACTCATTATTTTCTAATTATTTGTATTTCTTTGTCTTTCATCTTATATAGCTACTGCATGCCGTCTCGCTTCAAACTCTTGATGGCTAATGTGCTACATATGCTAGCAGTTTCTTCTCACGCCCCAATATGACCTTGCCATTTCTCCCTCAGCAGAGATTATCAAACAAGTCAAATGGCCAGTTCCACGACAAGCTAAATTAAAATACCAATAAAGATCTTTACATTAAATTAATATTCGTATAGATGATAACCTGTGGGGAGGCTGATAACCTTTTTTAATCAGCCTCCCCCCAAGGCTTTTTCCCATTATTTTCCTTACTGATCTAATTTATTTTCTACACTTAATACATTTCAAATCCTGTATTTCTCTCTCTTCCTTATCTTGGTTTCTCTCCATGGTGACTTGCCAGCGTCAGGCAAATGTACGTCACTGGTGTTTTGAGGTTTGCACCTGGCCGGCTAGTACTCGCATAAGTCACTAGGGGGCTTTTGGAGTTCAAAGGTGAATCCGATCTGCTTGCTCTGTGGAACAGTGTGATGAGGTGAACGGATGTGGTGATAGAGGCTCCAGACAGGAATGAGGATCGGGTCCAAATCCCCTGCATGTTCACAACCATTAATTCAGGATTAATTCCAGAGGGGTGCAAATCTTTTTGACATGGTAAATCTAGCTGACTCTGTCTCTCTCTCTATCACACAGACACACACAGACACACACACACACACACACACACACACACACACACACACACACACACACACACACACACACACACACACACACACACACACACACACACACACACACACACACACACACACACACACACACACACACACACACACACGTATTTGCATGCACAAACACACTTTTGCTCTGTTCAGTTAAACGGCAGACGTTTGCAGAAACTTGATTCATCACAGTGTATTTTACAGTGTTGTGGTCCAGACTGCTACTAAATCAGCTCTGTTGGACCCTTGTGTCTTGGAGAGAAGGATGGACTTAAAACAACTCCCCATGACACAATGAGCGTCTGGACTGCATAGCTCCTGGTCTCTCAATAGACGCATGGTCTGTTTACTGTAGCCTATATAGCCAGATAGGCCAGTGCGTTGGCCAGTGGCCACATTATAGCAATTATAGACTGCATATCCTTCACCCTCTCCTTTGTACAGTGAAGTGTAGCTTATACCATCTTAAAAAATGGCCCGCACTGTATACACAAACGGGTGAAAAACTTGAATAAATGGGTAGAGAAACATAACAAAAGCAGATGCTTCCACACAGGTGCATGACACAATAGAGGGTATGCGTGTGACATCATCATCAAACCCGGAAGTTATGCAGGAATGCCTACTGAGTGTCAAAAAAATACTTTCTGGCCTTGACAGCCCATGCACCCAAACAGAAAAGTCATATCTGATTGCATTAAACAACATTAAACAATGTTAAACTCACTTTGCATGTTGCTTTGCCACTCGCTTTGCCACTCGATGTGCCATTCACTTTAAGCATGCGCATACCCTCTATTAAGAAATTAACATTCTATCATGCTCTGTGACATGTATAAATGGATCAAGATGGCAAGAGAGCAAAATCAATCAATCAATCAATCAATCAATCAATCAATAAATCAATCAATTCCAAGAAAGGCCTGGTTAGCTTATTGTATAGGTAGCTGTACAGTATTGTGAGCTTAAAACCCCCAGGCATCATATTTAAACAACATATTTTTTACCACATTAACCACATTACTATCAAACATGAAAATCGCAACAAAGATTGAATGTAATAACAGAAAGGTATTTATTCCACAACCATGTGAATCATTCCCCTCCTGTCTGTCTGTGTGCTGCGGTCAACCTGTGTGTGTGTGTGTGTGTGTGTGTGTGTGTGTGTGTGTGTGTGCGTGCGTGCGTGCGTGCGTGCGTGCGTGTGCGTGTGTGTACACACATGGATCCTCTGGTATGCGGTGACAAGTCCTGAGCACCTCTACTGCAATAGTACTCACTCAGAAACTTGTTGAAATGTCTCACACACTCTCTTCTCCTTCAGGCTAGCGTGTTACCAGCTACAGAACAACCCACCTTGTAGTTATTAATGTCAGCTGGTTATGGTAGAAATACTGAGTGAAAACCCAGCTCCAAACACATTAACCTACTTGTTTTTAACAGGGTTACATGCTGATATATCCTCACCCTGGCTATTAATTTGGTGACAGCATCCTGATTATTGAACTTATAAACATCACTGTTTTCACATGTTTCTCTTCCTCCTTTTTTAGTCCCACCCTCTCTCAGAACCTGGTGATAGGTCGACTACAGTTGATTGACACCTGGCCCCCCAATGACATTGTGTCCATGAGCTTGGAATAAGTCAGTGTAACATGTATAACAAACCAGTCTGGATAGGCCTAGTGAGCCTCACTGTTTAGCAGACCTGGGTTCAAATCGCCATTTGCATACTTGTCTTTGTTGTTTGATGCTAACTAGAGTTTAAACACCTCACTCTCATACTTAACCCAGAGGCAGATTATTAAAAAACTTTTGCAACAAAACATATATATATTACTACTACAGATTTTGTCCAAACTTCAAGCAAATCGGTAGACATGATCTCTAGTCATGTGATCAAGTCATATCTGTCAGATTTCTCATTTTCCACCCTGATTGGTTATAATTGGTTTCCAAAGTTTGCAGGAGTGGGCCCGTTTAGCACAAGATGCCACAAATCATGAACGCAGTCCATTTGCCGTGAAACATTGCACGCACATATACACATTCCGACTAGGCCAAGGAAGAGCCTCCAAATTGTTCAAATCAGCCTCTTGGTGGCCCACTTCACGTTTTGGCCTATAACTCTTGAACCGTAGGTTGTGCAATCAAAATCTTTTCCCCCCTGAATTCCTTGGATCATGATATAATTTATAGGCATACTGTAGGTTGTGCCAGATTACATTTTAATGTAGGATTTGTCAAAGATTATTTAGAAAACAGAGGTTTTCTCAGCATTACAAAGGGTTCCTTGGAGGCGTTCCTCTGAGAGTATACAGATGGAACCAATTGGACCGTTACGGTTACGGGTCCATTTGGTTCTTTTTGTACACTCAGATCCTTGAAATTAAAACGTTTGAGAAGAAGAACCACTGTACTAGTTGTATCCACCGACTTCTACCTTTGGTAAGTCACCTTATTTGTATGTTAATGCAAAGGTTAATAATATTCTGTGATATACTATTTTAGACATGACTGAAAAGACAATGCATTTCAATGTACATGTGGATGCTGTGAGGATGACAGGAGTCCGCACTTCTTCTTTATTCACTGTAAGTATAATGTATTCAGAGCTGTCAATCACTGTCAGTCACTTGGAGCTGTGCTGGTGATTTAGCCCTGCTCACTGTAGACCTTAGTGTAAATCACTACGAGGCCACCACTGCTGGCAGCTGATGGCCAGCGGGACTGTCTCTGGCTGTAAATCTGCCCAGCAGAGCCATAACCCTGCAGTCTAATCTGGTTTGGCAATGGATTTGCTTTGTGGGACTTCGTTCATGCTCCAGAACAATGGTTTCAAATGGAAGGTTTCTCCACTAGTCAGAATTCAAATGGCATAGAAGAAGCCAAAGACAGGAATTCAACTGGACGTGCCTAAACAAACCCAAAAAAACTTAAAATGCATCCATGAATAGAATACGTACTTTCCACCACCATCATGCTTCCAGCTCTTGTGGAGCCAGAGTAAACAGTAAATCGTAGGTTGGGGAGCAGACAGTTTAGCTAGTGAGGACCTGTGGATAATTATGTGCCTGTGTTATGTGAAAGAGGTCACCTGTGCATAAATAACTGACTGACTCACTCACCTGACAGGACCTCCAACCTCTTGAAAATCCCCTTAAAATAAATGTTTACTCAATGCTAAATGTTTCTTTTGTTGCAACTTTATATTACACTGTCTCTGTACTCCAATGGACTGCCTTTTGTTAGATCTGTGGGTGTGTGTGTGTGTGTGTGTGTGTGATTGGGGCATTTGCGTATCTCAGAGTTCAGGGCGTGAATGGGCCTCGCACCAAGCTAGTATGTCACAGGCCATTGTGACATCATACAATATGAGCTGAGGAGCAGCCTGACCTCCTCAGACAGGTCCCAGTCTAGATTTAGAACAAGATTGGGAACCTTTGGCATCAGAGCTGCTAAGATTTAGGAACAAGCTGCTCTTTTTGTATGCATGCCTGTGCGCGTGTGTGTGTGTGTGTGTGTGTGTGTGTGTGTGTGTGTGTGTGTGTGTGTGTGTGTGTGTGTGTGTGTGTGTGTGTGTGTGTGTGTGTGTGTGTGTGTGTGTGTATAAATCCAATATCGGTGAACTGAGGGCCACGTGCATGAATAGGCATGTTGACTATCAGTGTCAAGATTAATTAACGCAAACACCCCTGCAGTTGGATCTGATGCAAAAAACAACACTCATTGTACGAATATATTGCTTTACCACAGGGTGAAAAGGGTTACATTCCAAGCTAATTGTCTGGGAATACAATGTGTAGATATGGGTTTGGGTGTAGTATGTGTCCGTGCACGCACGGCTGGGCTGTGTTTTGCGCCGTCTACAGCCTTTTCTAACAGAAACCAGTGGCGTAACCCGAGATGAGCGTGTGTGCGTGAGGTGTGTGTAGTGTTGGGTTCCTCTGTTGTTCTGGGAAAGCTTCGGGTTGCAATCTTCCCCGGCCATCGGAGAGCTCGCTGCTCCGAGCACGTGGAGCGTTAGTCCGGGAGGGGAAGGCCTCCCATTGGCTTGGAGAATGAAAGGTAACCTGGCAGCCACAGCTTGGGTGACAATCTACAGTTTCCCCCCCCCCCCCCCCCCCTTCTTGACACAGTTGAGTGAGCCACTTCTACACACTGCGAAAGCGCATGGCTAATGTCTCGTAATTGCAAGCATCTGTATTGTTCGCATTCATAAACGCGGGGAGTTTCCCCAGTAATCATTTTTTTAAGGAACCCAGACGCTAGTTCACTATTTTCGTACAGTCATTGTGTGCGTACGTCTCACTGTATGTGGTTTGCGGTAGAGAATGCGACTGTTCCTGCATCTGTACTCATTAGTGGTCATACGTACATACAGTACGTGTGTTCATACGTGAGTGTGCACAGTTTGCGTGTGAATGTTTGCAGGTGCAACAGTGTCTGTGTGTGTATGTGTAACTGAAACCACTGCAGTGCACGTATAGGCTACACGTATGTGTTTTTATGTGATTGTGCATGTGTGTACTGTAACAGTAACCTCCATGTGTACAAGCACTTTGTATGTGCAGCTGTAACCTATATGTGTGCATGCATGTGTGTTTGTGTACGTGTATAGTACATGTGTGTGCAACAGTTACTTCCATGCGTACTGTCATGCATGCGTATGTGTTGTGTACACACTACACAGTAAAATCCTCAATGTTAATTTATCCATCTGTACCTCTGAGAGTGTATAAATGTACTGTATGCAGGGATATCTGTGTCACAGCATGATGCATTTTGTGAGCTATTAAAATCTGCAATTTTCGGTGTGCGACACCAGCCCACAACTAAGTATAACTCTCAGGCTTTATGGTTAGGACGAAAAAAAAAAGGTAAAAAATATATTTCTAGAGATTTCTTTCTGTCCTAAAATGTTGATGTCCTCACAAGTATAGTAATAGCAACATTTGTGTGTGTGTGTGTGTGTGTGTGTGTGTGTGTGTGTGTGTGTGTGTGTGTGTGTGTGTGTGTGTGTGTGTGTGTGTGTGTGTGTGTGTGTGTGTGTGTGTCTACATGCGTGTGTAACTGTAACCTCTGTGTGTCTGGATCAGGTTGGAGTTGCTGGGCCGGTCCTCAGGTGAGGCAGTGGGGCAGCAGAGGAAAGTGGATCCACCTGAGAACCGCCCAGGGAGTTGTGAGCCATTGTGTCGAGGAGAAAGACCTGGCCCTCCAGCGTGTGTCCTCTGAATAATAGCCACTTGTGCCATTTTACACTACACACAATAACACCACCACGAGATGCACCAATCAAATCAACAAGCCATTCTTCCCCCCCTGTGCAGTGACCTGTGTACAAATACATGCAATTATCGCCTCCCACCTCACCTTACAGCGGCCATTAAATGACACCCATCCATCCCTGCGAAGGCGGGGCGCCCAAATTGACATCCTTAAACCACGGTCAGGTTGTGTACATAAATATGATTTCCATGGAGTCAAATCACGCATTTGAAACGTCTGTTCATTGTCCTCCCAAACAGGGCCTAGAGACAGTTTCTATCCCCAGGCGATAAAGAGTCCTGAACTCACACACACAGTAACGGACTGTGACTACCAGAAACTCATAAACCCACAGCATTCATATGCTGCAATATTTATATATATATATATATATATATATATATATATATATATATATATATATATATATATATATATATATATACACACACACACACACACACACACACACACACACACACACACATACACACATATATATACACACACACACACACACACACACACACACACACACACACACACACACACACACACACACACACACAATAGCTACAAGCTCACAACATGTCACGCTGCAAAGTGTTGAGAGCTTGTAGATCAGCATTTTTGAGGCTCAACGTCCTGCTGCCTCGTGCATTATGTGCAAATTCGAAACAGGTTGAGCGCAGGACATTGAGTGATTTGCCTGCTACACCTGTAAGAGAAAATAACGATGTACCTGCATACTTAACTTGGTTTCCTTTAAAGATTATTTGTATTGTTATTTTTATTATATAACCATCAATGTGTGATTATTTATTTGTGTAATTGTTTGTTTTCAATTTCACCTTTTCTTCTGAGTAAATGTGTTTTTAAATAATAACCTAAATCTCAGTTGTGTCATAATGAACCCTGATCATCCATCAGTGGGTGTATCTGTAGATTCAATCATTCTGTCAGGGGGAGAGGTGTTTGCTGTGTATTTTTCATCTTTTCACATAGCTGTCACCTCTCCCTTCAACCTTAAAGATGACTTCAAACATCGTATCAGTGTGAAAATCCTGGTGGCGCAAGAGATTAGCAGAGGCTTCACAAGTTGAAGGTTGTGGGTTTGAATCTTGGTCCTGGTAAATCTTTATTTTCGGTCTTTGTAATGCGAGGAGCATGGAGGCAGCCCACCTCCAGAGGGAGGAGCTAAAGAAATGTACACATTAAGCAACGTGCCATTTTTTATTTAAGCATTTTATTTTTGTAATTTCCTATTTATTTTACTTTTTTAAAGGATTACATTTTTGGGGATTTTCTATTCATTGTATTTTTTTTAAAGAATTTTTGTAAATGTTTTGTTATTTTATGTGTTTTTTTTACTATCTTCAGTTTCATTTGATTTGATGGCAGTTTTTGTTTTTTATTGAAGCATATGAATGAAAGTTTGCTTTTGTATCACACCGGTTTGATTTTGTGGTCGTTTTAGTTGTTTACTGAGTTGTTTTTGAGTTTTGAACTTGTGACCCGCTGGCTTGAACGCTGCGAGTGAGAACGAAACACTTAACCTTGTAGAATTTAGCTGCAGAGTGGACATGTGAAAATGGTCCTATACTAATGGTGGTCTGGAGCCCAAACTTTGTCCTTATAAACCACTGACGCAGCTCTCGTGCCACAGAAGCATGGAAGGTGCAAGTGAGAACGAAATACTTAACTTAGTAGAATTTAAACAGAGATACCCCAGAAAAGCTAGATATACCCCAGCATCCATATTCTTGGGGGGAACGTTAGCCTAAAATAGCCGCTCACAACGTGTCGCGCTGATGCGTTGTGAGCTTGTAGATCGGCTATTTATGGCAAAGAGATTTGGTGTAGAGGGAAACAAGCGGTACAGCTGCGCTCCCCCACTTCTAAAAGTATAGCACTACACCCCTGCAAAACACTGAATTTTCCCCTGCACCACAGACATGTGGAAGATAAATGTGACAACTATGCATTTTCAACTTCTGTATCTTAACCACTGTACTACCTCCTGCTGAATCAGTTCTCTTGCACGCTCTTCAGTAAAGAATTAGAGCCAGGCATAAAGTTGGGGGAAAAAAATGACTCATCAGTGGTTTCAAACCATGAACCTTCTGGTTACGAAATGTGATGATAAAAACTGTGAACCGTGAACCTTGACGAATGCTTACAAGTACCGTACACACACTCACTTTTTGAAACCAAATTGTTTATTTTTAACAATTCCCCTCACTTTGCTGATCTTGGCTTTAGAGTGACCTATCAGAGTTACAGCCCTGTTCACGAAAAAGACAGACAAATGAAAAGTCTGTTAATACAACAGATGCGGGTGGATGAAGCTTGAGGGAAGGAACGGGGGAGTGGCAATTAAATTGTTTTCTTCCATTCACTCCTTTATTTAGAAGGCAGCTTTTAATTGCTTTCACTTATGGCTTAACAAACTTAATGACCTGTTGCACTGGGTGGCCCAGTTCACTCACAATGATGGCTTTCACTCTGCTATTGTTTACTGTCAAAAGCAGAGCCAAGAGTGAACAGGAGTGCGAGATTTGGAGGAACAGGGAGAAAGAGAGAGAGATAGAGTGAAATAGCCTACGGTGGGTCTAACACTTGTACACAGAGACAAAAGCTGCTTCGTCTCACATTGTCGTTGTGGGAAGTACAACTGAGGGTGAGGGGGGTGGAATCGGATTATCGGCCTGAGGCTAATGCTTTTTCTCTTATTAAATTTCATATGTTTTTCATTTAGCACATTCATAAACATTCTCCGCAAGTCCCACCGTTGCATTTGCGGCCTTTCTTGTCGAGACAATCTTCAGGTGTGAGGTGGAATGTGTGCTGTTGATAATTCACCATGAGCTTAAGAGATGACATGCTGGTCTCCAACAGGGCAGGGGAGAGGAGAGGCAAAACCAGACAGAGACCAGCAGAGACAAGGAAATAAGGACTTCAAGTGAGGTAGATGTTTGTGGCGATTTACCGTACGTGTGAGCAAACCTCTAACTACAGTACCACAACAACCAGTACCACCACAATCACAACCACAAGTACCACTAGTACCACTAGTACCACTAGTACCACCACAACGATTATTACCATGACCACAACCACCATGACCACAACCACCAATACCATCACCAGAACCACCAGTACCGCCACAATCAGGCCGACTGTCTCTATTTCATCACGCTTGTCTGTACAGCTTCCTCAGCCTTTTCACATAGACTGAACCTGTCACTCACATGCACACGCCACAAGAGAAGCAAGTGGGGAGAGATAGGACAGAACCAAACAAGTGGTGGAATGAGGGGGACTTTTCTGTTAATAGCTGCTGTCAATCTCCCCCCTCTGACCTCTCCCTCGCACCCCCCCTCCCCCCCTCACTTATTAGTCGTTTATTAGCTTTTCCATTTTTCTTAGCTCACCCCTGACAGGCCACATGTCGAGCTGTAATGTTGTCGTACCTATACGGCCGTTGCGGAAGGGCCACATGTGGACCTGCGTTCAACGGCCCCGGGGACAAAGGTAGCTCTGTTTTCCCAAACGCGAAGCAGCCGTGTAAAGTGAGGAATTGATATAGAATGTGACAGCAAAAATAGCGGAGAGGGGGGTTAGAATGTGTGTGTGTGTGTGCGTGTGTGTGTGTGTGTGTGTGTGTGTGTGAGAGTAGCAACGTGAGCGTGTACATGCATGTGTGTAGAATAATTGTGTGAGCCCCCCCCAACCCGCCCCCACCCCCAACTCCTCCAACACCTGAAGCTTATTAAACATAAATCTCCACTGTGCCGTAGATGTAACTTGAAACCCATATTGACTTTTTGGGGGAGCTTCATAAATCTCTCAGTCTCTATTTATTCTGAGACATTTTTCTTCTCTCTCTCTCTCTCTCTCTCTTTCTTGAATCCCCCCCCCCCCCCCATACACACACACACACCCACACTTCCCATCTCTCCCCGTTGCCCCCCCCCTCCCTGCCCGACATTCCACATATATCCTCAAGAACGCAGTTTTAAAATGGGACGCGCTGGCGCTCGGCTGCTGACAAAATGTTTAAATGTTAAAGAGTCGCAATAAACAAAGCGAGCTCTTTAGGGCAGGCAGGAAAATAAATAAGGGGTGGGTTATTGATGGAGCTGTTGAACTGCAGCCAGTGTCGGTGAGAGGTGGAAGGAGCAGACGTCAATGAGTGCCCATTATGTAGATGTGGAGCAAACATACTAGAACAATTCATCTTGAGGAAAGGTGTGAGTCGTTCTTTGTGGTAGTGGAGCAGGATACCAGGGAGGATTGTAGCCTACCGTATCGACGAAACTGACTTAAGCCATTTAGACCTGAGGCCGATTCTACAAAATGTCTTTCTAAATCCTACAGGTTTTCTGAAAAAAAAACATTGTTGCTTTATCAGTGGTGCTCAAACCGTTTCATGTCAAGGACCCCCAACATGATATGTATGTGGCCACCGACCACCATCTCAAAATATTTTGTAATAGGGACCCCCAGAAGCAAAGATTTTAGTCAAAAATGTTCCCTTTAAAAATATATTTATATTCAAATATTTGCACACATTTTCGAGATTTTTCAAAAATAGCAGATCTACAAGTTCATAGTGTGGCACTCGGTGCCGCGCTATGAACTTGTAGATCTGCTATTTTTGAATAGCCAAAGTGTAAAATAATGGTTCAAGTGGTTACACGGATGCGTTCCAAGTTTGAACGAGTTAAGGGCCGGTCACACTGAGCACTATAACGATAACTATAACCAGTGGCGTATAGTGCTACTTTTAGAAGTTGGGGGAGTGGTTGTCAGGGCGATATCACGACCAATCGATGGACGAGCTCTGCCTGGCCACGTCCGCTGCGTGTTGCGGTGACAGCATTGTGTCAATGTAAAAAAAAACGAAATCAATTGACCAAAACCCAAATCCTATTTTCAGAAGTGGGGGAGCGTTGCTCGCCCTCAACTACACCCCTGACTATCGTTAACCATTGTATTTGTTATAGTTGAGATGTGAACTCTGTCATCCACTTGACTTTCAACTTTCCAACAATTTTTCAAACAATATTTTTTATAGTTATAGTGCACGGTGTGAACGGCCCTTTATAGGATTCTGTTCAGCAAAATAGTCTATAGAATGTTTTCACGATGTGACTCTATGAGTGGCAGAGCCGTTTACAAATGGGTCTCTTTCTGGGGGAATATTTCATTTCTATTTTATAATGGAAGTGAATGGAGGTGGCATCAGGCTGAAACCTTGCCCAAATGTGGAGTCATACATTATAGATATGTTATAGACATACTGTAGACTGGCCACATGAAGTCCGGAAGCCACACCGTTATTAAAACCAATCTTGTTTTTATATTAAAAAGTAATAAAGTAATAAAAAAGTGGAATTGTAGATGACTCCATCTGTCGTTTCAGTGTCACAGCCAGCCATACAGTAGCAAGGCTAGATTAGATCTCAAACGTGTGTGTGTGTGTGTGTGTGTGTGTGTGTGTGTGTGTGTGTGTGTGTGTGTGTGTGTGTGTGTGTGTGTGTGAGCGCGCACACGCGTGTGCGAGAGAGAGAGAGAGAGAGAGAGAGCGAGAGAGAGAGAGAGAAGATAAGCACAGAGGTGTGAAGCCAATCGATTAGGAGTGAGAGTGAAATAATCTACTCTATCTGTATTGGTTTATGATTCTGTGCAATATGACATATGCTGCATTAACGATATGAGGTGCCAGTAAACCAAACCATAATTGAATTGAGCTGTAAATACGGAGGAATAACAGACGTACAATCAGATGAAGACATACTGTAGAAATACTTCACAATAAAATCCTCAGTATAAATATAATCACTGTAACTTTGAGAGTTAAACGAACACTTAGGATTTTACTGTGTAGAAAACGTAGTGATGGCTGCCTGCAGGGGAGGGGAGGGCTGTCCGGTCAAGGTCTTTATGTGTAGCATGTGTAGGTTACACAAAGGAATGTATATGAGTGAGGACGGGGAGAAAATGGAGGCCATGCTCAAACGTACACAAAAGGATTATAATACAGCAGAACATCTGGGTGCTATTCTCAGTCAGGCAACAGACAGCGGCAGGATGTTCCAATCCAGGGGACCGGTTTGAATTTGCGTCTGAGCGTGCATGCACGCGCGCTGGTGTGTGTATCATAGGCCACCATTACAAGAGCCTTGGGCTTAGAGCTATGGAGGAGAGAGAGAAAGAGAGAGAGAGAGAGAGAAAGACAGAGTTCATGACACGCTTCTATCTGTGGAAAGACTGAGCGATCCCTGCTTACAATAAAAGCCAGGGCAGTGGTTTGATGTGTGCGTGCGTGTGTGTGTGTGTGTGTGTGTGTGTGTGTGTGTGTGTGTGTGTGTGTGTGTGTGTGTGTGTGTGTGTGTGTGTGTGTGTGTGTGTGTGTGTGTGTGTGTGTGTGCGTGCGTGAGTGCGCGCGCTTGCGTGCGTGCATGCGTGTGTGTGTGTGTGTGTGTTAAGTGTTAGTGGGCAGGATTGGCAGCGTCTGAGGGAAAGGGGATAGGAGGCGTAAGGAGAGAACGGGCAGAGGAGAGTGGAGGTGTTATAAACCAGGAACGCGCACAAAGGACCCTCTGTGCAGGGGTGGCCGTCGGGTCACACACTCACTTACGCACGCACGCACGCACGTACGCACACAGGAGCTGCATGGGCCTCAACAGGATCCAGACACTGTACCCTCTACACCCCCTCCCAACACACACCCACACATGCACACAATCACGCAAGTGCGTGTGTAAGACACGAATGCGAGCGTACACGCACACACACACACACACACACACACACACACACACACACACACACGCACGCACGCACACACACACACACGCGCACGCACGCACACACGCACACACACACACACACGCACACACACACACGCACACACACACACACACACACACACACACACACACACACACACACACACACAACCCCACCCCCAGGGGCCCTTCTATTCTGAAACGGCCCAGCAGGAGTGGCATGAGTTCATATAAATAATATGACAAATAAGGAAAAAGTGAGTGCAGAAAGAAAAAAACTGCAGAATGAATGAGAAAGTAGCTGAATTAAAGAGAGAGAGAGAGAGAGAGAGAGAGAGAGAGAGAGAGAGAGAGAGAGAGAGAGAGAGAGAGAGCGCAGAAGCAGAAGCCTGTTGAATAAGCATCTCTTCTCTCTGGTGACAATGTTCCATTGTTCTGCAGGAGAGAGAGAGAGAGGTGGAAAGACTGCTGGATTTGTGGAATGCACGAGTTTCATTCATTACGAGTCTCTCTCCTGGTTTAACATCCCCGTGATAATAGCCGTGCTAACATGCATCAACGTACAACGGCGGTTTCCTCATGCTGGGGGAGAGCTTTGGCAAGCGACATCATTACCCCCAACAGAGAGACAGACAGAGGGGCGATGCAGAGGTTAAGTGTGGTTGTGTGAAAGAGACAGAGAGACACAGAGAGAGAGGGAGAGAGAGAGAGAGATAAAGACATGCATCTTTCATACCAGTACTATATGTACAGTATATACACAGTATATGATATACATATATAGTGTGTGTGCATGTGTGCATCTCTCTATACATTCGTGTGTGTACACGTGTCGTGTATGTGCACACGCAATAGATTGTTTATATAAGAAACTCAAGCCAGCACCCTCTGACAAACTGGTTGGCACTCCATCTTTAACTTCTCCTCCCTCTGCCAGCTCTTGCTACCCCCACAGTGCTGCTGAACGCTAATAAAAACACGAGGGCACTAAACAAACACTGTGCAAAGAAAAACGGCACGGAGGAGAAAGACAAAACAAGAAAGTCGCACGGAAAAGTCAATTCGGCACTGATGACAACATTTTGCCCCGCGATGACAAACAACACCAGTTGCATGTTGTTGTTGTTTGCAGGCCTGGTGGAACCAGTGTGGACCACATCCCCGAAGTGTCGTTATTCATGTTGTGTTGTTGCTCAGAGCAGAGCCCGGCCAAACCCACACCAAAGCCGGGCATGAAATACGAACATTATGTCTGCGCGCTGTCATACTCCGAGAGGACAAATGTCCAAGGAACTGGTACAGGCCAACTAAACAAACAAGCAAGACACAATAAAAACCAAGACAAACAATAAAACCGCCGGGATGCAAAGAGTTCGGCTTGAAGTTTCCCAACTCTGCCTGTCAGACTGGGCAGAGCAGGGCTTTTGCTATGCCAGACGTTTTCCATATGGAGCTGAGCTAAACTGTAAAGCCTAACTATCTGATTCTCCCGTGAGAATCCCCCCAAAATGTTTTTGTGATAGAAAACACACACACACACACACACACACACACACACACACACACACACACACACACACACACACACACACACACACACACACACACACACACACACACACACACACACACACACACACACACACACACACACGCGCGCACGCAGACGAGGGGTGAGATTAATGGATTGTTATCCAAAGATTGCGACGATCCAAAATAGCGCTCTATCATTTTGGAGCCATGCTGGGGAGCTCTGAAGACCCTCCTCCACCCCGTCTCCACTTCTTCTGTTTCTTATTCTCATACAGTAGGGGCTCCGCTCAGGAACAGCAGCCATAAATGTTTACAGTAATTAAATACATGCACGCAGAGACAAGACTTCTATCTCAACAAAAAACAAAACAAAAAAACCCACCTCAGATGGATTACATTGTGCTGAGTTAGCATTGGAAACAACTGCTGATTCAAAAACCCCTAAATCTGCTCCTGCCTTTTTAAAAAGAAATCTGTCTCCACTCTCCACACATTCTCACATCTCTCACACAATCCCCTCTCTTCACTTTCCTCACAATACGCCTTTTTGCTTGATATTAAGATTGTGGTAAACAGGGAGATCTCGCTCCATCCAGGAGCCAGAAGACATCCAGGTGTAAATCCCTTGGATAAAGGCCCGATGGATTTGCTGGTAAACCAGGGAGCCGCAGGTGAAGACGTGTTTGTGTCCTTTTGGTTTAACCAGTTAGTTTTCTGGATGACTGCGTCCAAATCTTGCTAGGTAAGTACAGTAGGTATGTTTCACTCTTTCAGGTTAAGAGCTAAATTGCTTCACTGAACCCTTACCTACAGTACATAAGCCCAATATACTTCATAGTATGACACATAGCAAAAATAGTGGCGTATGACAAAAGCTCACAGCTACGATGTGAAGCTTTGCGAGCTTGTAGATCTGCGATTTTCACAATTAAAAAAAAACTTTCGCCTATAGTGACATGCCTAAAATAGGGACACCAGGGTTAATGTAATTAATTGAAGGGTGACCTTTGACTTTCAATGTAATACACTACTGCAGAAGGCTCCCCTGCTGTAATTGACATGGTCAGATTCATTCAAAACAAGTTGCAGAGAAGAAATGTAGAGCTAAAAATAAACACTTGAACCAATAAGTCTCGGAAGAAAGAATTGTGAAAATAGCGACCGCTATATTCTGACTCCTAAGCTTATGTCTAATGTGGAACACGCAGAAAGAAAAGAAAAGAGCCTACCCTACAACTCTGAATCAACACTGCGTCACAGGGGGTCCCTGTCTGCTTGGTGCGTCACAGCACAGAGGCTGACATGAGCAGAGGAGACAGGGGGTATGTAACTTGCCTCTTGGGTAATGTTCTACAGAGCTCCCGAATACGGCAAAACACACTTAGCTGTGGTGGCTAAACAGATGGCGGCCTGGACCGATGCATAACACTCCGTGCCTCCAATGATTTCCTGTTGCCGGTGATGACAGCGAGTGATCCACTGATGCTGCCCTGGGACAGAGTGAGCCACCCCTCCCCTCCAGCCTAAAAAAAATTGCCCTGGATGAGAAACAGTTCCTCCTGGCTGGTCTACTTTGTCTGAAGATACTGTCAGAAACAAGTACGAATGTAACAGAGACAGAGAGGTCACACACACAAGTCACATTTTTTTAAATACAAAACAAAACAAACTAAAGACAGATTACAAAAAAAGCATGTGATGTGGACGGTGATCATGCACTACTAGTCGTATATCATATATCGGTATCAGACGACATTTACATAAAAAAATCTATATTGGCTAAATAATCCCAATATTCTATTTATGTTTCAATGTGAAGCTGAAAAAGCCTTTGTGATGACTGAAGGCTGCAGATTCAGGTCTAGCTATAGAACGAATAAAACCAAACAAGTTGGAAAAATGTTGGAAGAATAAATGTTACATCTTTATTACATTTAAGTTGTTTGAACTAATACGTGCAATCAGTTGGCCTAATAAATCAGTTAATATGAATGCCCAGTTTTTTTTTAAGTTTACATCAGCACCCAGAATCACAGTTAATGTATTACTGCATAAGGAGTATAATAGTAAAGTAAACCCTTACCCTACTGGAAATATCGGTATCAGTATCGGTATTAACGATCAATTCGACCATGCAATTAATCTGTCATCGGTTATCAGCTAAAGACGATAAAAAAAAAGACATGCACATCCCAAAATCTAATCAGACGGGTGCTGGATCCAGAAATACCTAGTGACATAGAAACAGACAAATCTGCACTCCAAAGAGCTCCCGTTAAAAGTATTTTTAATTATCAAAAGTGGTATACGTTTCAAGTCACACAGCTCTTCCTGCATCCATCAGTACTGTACGTGGAGTGCATGGTTGAGTGTAACATACTGTAAGGCGTGCAGGTGTAAAAAGATGCAAAAGCTTAATAGCTCATTGACTGACAGGATTTAATGTTTATGAAAACAAGTGAATCCATTATCAAGAGCATCGTAAATCATTTGTGTGAGCGGGTAAATCAACACGTCTTTACAAGGGACGCCTATGGAACAGTTTCATAAGTCACTCTAATGAGCCTGGCCCCTGACTGGCTCCCTGCCCACGAGAGAAGCTCCTAATCTGTGGGTCCGTGGTGTTGTGTGTGGAAGCCCGGCCTCTTGTCTCTCGCACCTGGACCGGCTCCAGGGCCCGTGGCTTAAAGAGTTGTCAGTCACAGCTTAAGCTCCTGTGTGCTGGCTCAGGGCACCACTTAACCCCCTCCGCCAACTCCACCTGACTGAGCTTGTGATGGAACGTCCCCCCCCCCCCCCCCCGGGCCGGCACACACAAACACCACGATGAGTCACACTAGACAGCAAGGACAGATATGCCAGAGAGAGAGAGAGACAGGTAAAGATGGAGAGAGAGAGAGAGAGAGAGTATGTGACGGGGCTGTGAGCTTGTACATCGGCTATTTTCGTTGTGCGCAACACCCACGTGCAACTACGTAAGTATATATCATACTAGACAGATATGAGGACACAGAGGTTGTCAGTGCATGAGAAGTGAGTGATCGAGATGTAGAAAGACGGAGAGAAAACATGGATTTGACTCTGTGTCATTCTTGGCGAGGCGTGTGAGAGAAAGAGAGCGTTTCTGCAATTTCGAGTCAGAAAAGTGCTTTGCAAAAGCGACGTCTTGCATATGATATCTGCATGCCCTCCCCCTGCCTCCAATTGCTTTTGCCAACTCCGGGATAAAGTGAGGCGAGATACCGTAAGAAAATAAAACATGGCCCCGTGGCCCCTGGACCTAAACCCCACTCACACAGCTTGTACCGTCAGAGACTGCCAGAGCAAACAGGGTGGCTGTTATTGTAGAGGAACAATTACATACTGTTAAATAGTATACTCCTCAGCCAGCGGAGGGCTGTTTTAAACCCCCACGCTGAATAGAAGAACAAACATTGGGGGAGCGCGCGCTTTTGCACACAATACACTTAAAACACGCTGTGCGTGCGCGCACACACACACACACACACACACACACACACACACACACACACACACACACACACACACACACACACACACACACACACACACACACACACACACACACACACACACACACACACACACACACACACACACACACACACACACACACACACCCCCGCGCATTTCGTGTCAGCCAACCGTGAACTCCCAGGCATCCACTTACACCGGGCCGGACTGTTCGTCTAGCAACCCTGTTGTCCAACATCCAAATGGCACAATTATGTGCAATTTATGCTCAGACAAAACGGATCACTTCCCCTGCAAATGAAATTCCCCATTAGGGAGCAACAAGGAGGGCAGAGATAAGCGTAGCAATACTTTCGCTGCTACAAAGACGAGAGAGAGAGGGGCACAATGCATGCCCAGGGCTGCAGCAGTCACCGTGTTCCCAGACGCATAGGTCACACCGGCTCACTGATACACTCCTGTTATGACAGCTAGAGAAAACCTTTCGCCTCAAATTATCATTACTATCTCCTTCTTGTGGGAGCATATTCTCAGGGATCAGGTGTTTGGGATTCTTTAAATTCCTTAGAACCCCATCAAACAAAACAAAGAAGGAAATAGATTTCTATTTCTCTCTTTTTTTTAATGAGAAATGTAAGAGGTGGTTCTGTGAAGCCAGGAGAGTTAAGAAGGCTCATTAATGAAACCCTAAACTACCTCTTCCAGGAGAATTCCAGCCATTAAACTCACAACTGAGGCTAATGCCTCAGCGAGATACCGACTCGCATGTCTCTTTCTTCTCTTTATGAAAGATGAGGAATTAAAAAGTCAAGGAAACCCAATGCTGTGCTTGGATCTGACTTCATTCCCCATTAGCGTTTCTTGTATTCATTAATCATGCTAATGATCCCAAAGAACTCAGTGGCAACAATGAGCAAACTCTGAGGCACTGTTTGGCAATGCTAGCATGGGGTTAAAAAATACCTTCTCCAGCTGTGCTCTGTCTGACCATGAAAATAATAAGTGTATCTGGTTGATTCAAACTGTATCATGTTGACATTGTAAAGTGAGCTGCAGAAATGGTTTCGAAAGACTACAAGGGAATGTACATTGGATCTGTCCCCGCTCCAAGTGTCTTGTTAAAGTGTTATTTATGACAAATAAAACTGCTCCAACCTTAAAGTTCTTATATTTTACGAGGCATGACTAAGTTCCTCAAGTCTTCCGGATGCTAAGCGGAATTCAATCGACTGCCGTGATTTATGCCCTTGACTATCGCTTTTACTGTATGTTCTTGTTGAGACACATGGGCTATGCATTCAGTTGTGCATGCATGACTCCATCTACAGTGTAGACGATGCATGCCATAGGCTGTAAAAAAAGGGGACGGAGCCAGCGGCGACGTCACACATTGGTTTCATGGAGTCCCGTTTTGAAGCCTCAACTTGACTGAATTGACCACCGCGTTTGGTTAGGACGCTGCCATCATGGCTCTGCATACGGAAGTGACTATGCTTTCATGCAGCTACAATGACTACAGCCACGTGTTACGTAGAAATAATCCGCCATCTTGTTGTAGATGCAAACCAATGCATAGAAACAAGGCCAACAGGTGCTTCTTTCTTGGATATTTCATGGTTATCTTGATTTATGTTTTTTTTTACGCCAGGCGATTACATTTGCGGCCTCCAGCCAAGTGCGCCAGAGCAGGATAAGCAAAAATGTACACTTTGTGGACCGAAAGAATGTTCAAAAGTGGCCATCGGTAGAGTTCGGAAACATTTACGTTTACCTGACCTCGTTTACCGGAGTCTCGTGGTAGTACTTGAATTTACTAGAGTAAGTACTACAGGTTGATACACATGGACTATGCACTACATTTTTCAGCCCGAAAGCTTACTGCTTGGTGCAAGCACATAGACACTCCCTCATTTACAATCACACACTAACTCCTAACGCACGCACGCACGCACGCACGCACGCACGCACGCACGCACGCACGCACGCACGCACGCACGCACGCACGCACGCACGCACGCACGCACACACACACACACACACACACACACACACACACACACACACACACACAATACACACACAATACACACACGCTCACGTGCCAAGGTCACCTGTGTATGGGAGAATTAAGGGTATAGATGACTTGCTTTGTGTGGCTGTAATCACTGAGCTGTCATCAGTGTTCATTAAGTGCCCTGCATGGAGTTCCAAGGGGAGACTGTCCTGACCTGTGTGCTATGACAGGGGGCCTCCAGTGGGGCCACTTAGAAAAGGATAATAAATAAATTATATATATATATAAATAAATAACCTACGTCGCACTGCCGATCTGACCAATATGTCTAGTCGCTCGATTCAAACTGGTGACATTTTAAATCGATTTAATAAAAAAAAAATAGTGATGCAAACAAGCAGGAAAAAAAAGAATGTATTTAGAAAGAAAAGAAATCAGTCATTTGCTATTGTATTGAAAAGAGGATAACAGAGTACTGTAAAAAAAAAAAAAAAAAAAAACAGAGAGGGAAGAAAATACTGGATTTCTGTCAGAATAATAATTTAAAAAGAAAATAATTTTGTGTTTAAAAAAATCACACCCAGTGTGAAGTGGGCGGTGTGGTCATCACAGTGGTCATCATAGTGATGGAAGCTCACTTAAAAAAAAATATTTTTTGAAGTGCATAATCCTTTTTATAGGTTATTAATGTCATCATGTGTCTCGCTAGCTAATCACAGTGCTGAATAGAGTCAGCCAATAGAGTCAGCCAATCACAGTACAGCTAGGGGTGTACTAATGAGCCAATCACAGTACAGCTAATGAGGTGTCCCAATCCCACTTATAGGGGCGGCTACACCGCCCAAAAATGCCTCAAAATTGTACTTAAGTACAGTACTTGAGTAAATGTACATAATTACTTTACTCTGACCACGCGTATAATGAGTATAGCATTCCCAACCAACGCATATCGGTCCCGACTTGCATAGTCTGCATAAGCCTAAAATAAGCCAGGCGGCAGACACACCACGTCGTCACGCTCATGTCACTATGGCTCAGCCATAACCATATAAGGAGTTCCCAATGCAGCTATGCCCAAATATGGAGTGTGTTGTCTAACCTCTCAATGTGTCGTCATGGCATCCTGGCGCAAACATATCAGTCGGCTCCATATGCCGGCCAGCGGACCGTCACTATGACTCAGACATAACCCCGACACATGCCCATATGGGCATGTACTGATGACATCAGGGATCTCCATATATATAAGGGCATAAAAGGGGCAAGAAATGACAGAAACCGATATCTCCATATATTGGCATATCGGCCGGATCGGCAGTGAGACATAGGTGTTAGGGCCGCGCAAATACACAAAATTCCATAAATACACAAATCCCATATATGGATCCCTGATGGCATCAATATGATGTCCCAGTACCGACATCATAGACTGGCCTCCGAGTATATGTCCATATATGGAGATCCCTGATGATGTCATATGTCATCATAGTATTGATCCTGATAATGGTTAAGTACAAAATGGGTAGAATGGGCGACTGCACAAATCGGCCGTTGTTAGGCATCATGCTTTATGTTTTGTGTGACATCAGACCCTCGCTCTGGTCAGCCTACAGTATATAAGGTTGTGCAGAGACGTCAAGAGAAGCACACCTCGATAGACATCCAGAGACGGGTTGAAGACAGTGAAAGATCACTCAAGAGAGATCAAGATGTCGCACTGGACGCTGACAAAAGTGAACGGAGGCCCAACGACATGCTTCGCTGCCGTGGCAGTGGGGGACATGGTGTTCTGCTTTGGAGACGATGACGGCGTGGACAACATGGATCATCGTATCAATGTATACGTCTTCAACACTGTGTCTTCATGCTGGATGAAGTTGCCCGCAGTGACAACTGAAGGAGAACCTCCCCTCGCGGTTCCCTCTAAGTTCCGGGGCCACAAAGCTGTGCTGATACAAAATATCATCTACGTCGTGGGTGTGGTTAATTGCCATGGGGACTTCAGCGCTGTGTTACACGCATTTGATGTCAACACCCACCGATGGTTCAAGCCAAATGTTTCCGGGACTATTCCAGAGGTAACGGAAGGGTACTCTGCATGTGCCTTGGGAAAGGACATGTACGTCCATGGAGGATTCAACAAGCTGGATGAATGCGCCAATGACATTTACAAGTTGGACACCGCCTCAATGGTCTGGTCTTCAATCGACACCAGAGGAACTCCGGCACCTGCTTCAGCGTGGCATTCTGCCACCATGATCGGGGCTAAGATGTTTGTATTTGGGGGCTGGGGGGGCCAGATGATGTACAACAACACCATCAGCATGTTTGACACAGAGACCAACTGCTGGCTGAGCCTGCCTAGTGCACAGCTCCTTCCAGAAAAAAGTGGGTTTCATTCAGCCTTCGTCTACGACGGAGAGCTGTGCATATTTTCCGGCTCCAAATCTGATCTGTGGATATTCAATCCAGTGACCTTCTCCTGGAAGAAGGTTGAGCCCGAAGGGAAAGGCCCACGTTGGAGGACTAGTCCTTTCACGTGTTGCGCGGTGAGAGATCGTGTCGTTCTCATTGGACACAAGGCACCCATTAGCGTGTACATATTAGCCTTAAAATCCCAGTCAGATGTTGAGTCACGCCAATGGCGTACATGTAATGTAATGTAATGTAAACACATTCCCTGCCATTGACGGAGATCTCCGTCAATTCAAACAATTCCACAAGAGGGCGCTCTAACACAACTTTGGAATGATCCCTCGACTGAAGGAATGGACGGATGTGATGTCATCCAAAAAAAACGTCACTGGCAGCAGCGGATGAATTAATTAAATTATACCTGGCAGGGAATGTGTTAAGGACCTCCAGTGATAAAACTAGAGGTTCGCGTTTGTGCCAGGGACCCCAAGAAGGGATTTGTGTTGGAAAATTCAAAAAAATATTCAAAATCTTTTTTTCCTAATTAAAAAAAAAAATCACACCCAGTGTGAAGTGGGCGGTGTGGTCATCACAGTGGTCATCACAGTGATGGAAGCTCACTTCCCAAAAAAATTGATTTTTGGAAGTGCATAATCCTATTTATAGGTTATTAATGTCAGTGTCTCGCTAGCCAATCACAGTGCTGAATAGAGTCAGCCAATATAGTCAGCCAATCACAGTACAGCTAGGGGTCTACTAATGGGCCAATCACAGTGCAGGAAACTAATACTAATGAGGTGTCCCAACCCCACTTATAGGGGCGGCTACACCGCCCAAAAATCGTCAAAAATCGTATTGTGTATACAATCCTTGGCATGGAAAAGTTTGGAACCCCTGAGACACCAAGCTGGGCCTGAGGACACAAGGAAAACACAACTTCTACGACGTAGAAGTTGCTGAGGAAGGCACAACGCCGCCGTTCTCAGTTGACTCAACACATTTGGTATGGGTCCCAAGGTCCTGCGGGCCTTCTACAGAGGCATCACTGAGAGCATCCTGACTGGCTGCATCAATGCCTGGCATGGCAATTGGCAACTGTAACTGACCTCAACCACAAAGCAATGCAGAATGCAGACAGCCGAGTACATATCAGTGGATGTGAACTTCCTTATATCCAAGACACATACGATGGAGCTTGTAGAATCATCAAAGAATGTAGCCATCCAAACCACGGGCTGTTTCAGATACTGCCACATGGAAAGTGAGTTCGCAGTCACAAGGCCACTGGCAGTAAGGCTGCTAAATAGCTACTTCCCCCGGATAATCAGGCTTGTGAGCGATCAGACCAGGGGAAAAATAAACAAAGGAAACGTTGATATCCTCCCCCTCTGGTAATTTATTTTTATCACCGAGGGGTGATATGTTCCAATTCTGGTCAGACTCCAAAAAAAAGTTAAATTAAATACATGCATTTCCTTTTGGTTTAATAAAGAATGAACCTTAACCCCATTAACCCTGGCGTTCCCAAATTTGTTTTTAATAAAAATAAATAGCTAAATTTGTTTTCCATTTTTGCTATTGTCGTACAAATAAGTATAGGCTATAGGGCTTAAATGGTTAAGAAAATGTCCCTCTTACAGTGTATTTAATTTTTTATCAAACTTTCAGTACATGGTGAGGCGAAATGGATGTATGAAGTGAAGCACGGTTTTTCCCCTGGGGAACAAGGCACAAGAACAAGTTACGAAGCAGTTTGTTGATGCAGCCGCGTCAGCCACCAGCATTTCACACCGAGCTGCAGCAGATGGTCTTCTCCGGCAAAAGGGACACCTCCTCTCTGAAGCACGAACTCCCCTGTAGCGCTTCCTGTCGCTCTGCTTCCAGTGGGACACGTCAGAGGAGACGGTGCACAACCAGAGCCTGGGTCCAGGACAGGAACCAGAGCCACGAGCGTGTCACTTGAGACGACGCACACACAGCGACGAAGGGGAGATCCCTCTCTGTTTCAGGCCAGGAACACTCCTGACAGTGTTTAGACATTTGCTAAAGTCTCTGTTTCCCGCTATAACTCAAGGATACCTTCTCCTTCCTCTTGTAAGCCAACATCCCCAAAGTAAGTTGAGATGAGTACCAGAGACAGACAGAGACAGGCAAGTAAACACATCGTGTACTGTACAACCTTGGACGCAAAGCCCTGTGCATGAAAATGCAAAAGCACGATGTGAAAGTGCAGATATTAGCATGCACACACACACAGTAAAATCTTCAGTGTTAACTCTTAAAGTTGAAACTTTTTGCCAATGCATACCCCATGTGTATAGTTCCTGTCACTGCCAACACCTAATGTTGGTCTGGGGGGGGGGTGTGTAAACAACCACATCTCCTCTCATACACATGGAGTCGCTAAGCCAATTATTTTCACCTGACAATGAGGAGTATCATTGAGACGGCATGACGCTTGGAACACGCTATCACTCCCAGTTCCACTTCCTGCTGAACAGGCACCTGTAGGAGTCACTAGTGCAGCAAATCATAAGTGAAGTCACTTATAGGCTGGATACTAGACAATAAACCAGGGGTCTTCAACAGGGGGTCCGGGACCCCTAGGGGGTCCTCAGAGTTACTACAGGGGGGGCCGCCAAATCTTTCTGTGATTGGATATTTGTTTTTACATTAGCCACTTGGGTTCAAGTGGCTGCTAGGGTTCTAGCATCACTATTCTGAAGAGAACTTAAGGCAAAAATAGCCGATCTACAAGCTCACAACGCCATCGGCTATTTTCGGTCCATAGAGGTTTGGTGTTGGTCTAGGAAATCTATGAAAATTCATTTTATACAGTATGTAGTGGGGGTCCCTGCTTCATCTCTCTTTCAGCTAGGGTGTCCTTGGGCTGAAAAACGTTGAAGACCCCCTACAATAAACTATCTGGAGAGATCCAATGGTACAATCTTTTATAGAAAGTGTTCTTGAAATATGGGCAGGCAAAGTTTTTTGTAATTTGAATTACACCTGAACATTCTGTTACACTAGCATCCCTGAAGAAGAAGAAGAGGGACAAGAAGAGGAAGCAGAAGAAAAATAAGAAGACTATTGATGTCTATGGATGACGATGATGAAGAAGAAGAAGAAGAATAAATTATAATACATTAGCTAGGTTGATCCTTAAACACAATCTTCTCCTTGCTCATTTTATTAGCCTCAAGTGGCTCAGAGTGGAGGAGTATCACATAAAATGTATATGGTTCACAGGATTGTAAACAATGAGGCACCCAAATACTATGCAATTACTTTTCTAAGGTTAGTGATGTACACCAGAGGGAGCTCTAGAAACCATGCAGATTCAAAATCTGTATGGAAAATTACTTGTTTCTATACACTGCAGCAGTTATGTGGAATATAGGTTACCTGCAAGCACCGATTAGCTCTATTGTTAACTGCTTCATAAAGAGCTGGCTGAATAGCAGCTGGATTTAATTATAACCATTAATTAGTTGCATACCCATGTTTTTATAATTTTAGTTGTCTTGCACATTTGAATTTGAATGCATTTATTTATATTGATTTGCTACCCTCCCAACACACACAGAGCTCAGTTTACACACGCTTACACCCAAAG
Source organism: Gymnoscopelus braueri (assembly GCF_963280865.1). Taxonomy (NCBI): domain Eukaryota; kingdom Metazoa; phylum Chordata; class Actinopteri; order Myctophiformes; family Myctophidae; genus Gymnoscopelus; species Gymnoscopelus braueri. The sequence continues at coordinate 36,413,128 of NC_137619.1, forward strand.
GACCACAATGGAAATAAGCTCTCCAGTTTTATTGTGTTTTATCCTTTTGCAAATAAACTGTACAGTATGTTTATGTGTATGCAGTTTTGCCAATATATATTTTTGTCAATGTTTGTTGGAGTGCCCGGCCAAGCCAGAGGCACCGTGGAGGAATCCAACCCAGTCTCCATGGTGGTGGACAGGAAATCCCTGTGTCACCCGGATGCCCTCAAATGAACCAATCTTTACACTCTGTTAATAATAGCATCAGCTATAAGAAGCGCGCACACACGCACACACAAAACACGCACGTACGCACAAACGCACGCACACACACACAAAACACGCTCTCTCACACACACACACACACACACACACACACACACACACACACACACACACACACACACACACACACACACACACACACACACACGCACGCACACACACACCTCTGTTTGTCATCTGTCACTAGATGTCCCTGGAATCTCACTTGAACTTGTTAATAATAGTATATCAGGAGACATATTTGTAGATACTGTATATAAACTGGCAGAGCAAAGGTTCCTATCGCTTCCTGTGCTTTTAGCAGACAAAACAACGTGAGAAGTCAAGGACATCTACAGAATATCTGCTCTGCGCAACAGCGGAGAGGTATTCTCCCATGGCAGCGCAAGATAACATTAAGTATCGGTGAGATTAAGAGAGATTTGAATGGAACGCTGTTTCCTTTTTTAATTAAACATTAATACCCAGGGTAAACATTCTACACCAATGATTAATGTTGTTTATCACAGGCAAACAAACAGCACTGTGATAATCATCTGCCACACAAACTATCATAATGTGCCCTTTAACATAACAGTACATATAAACAGCTCTGAATCAAATCCCTCCAAGAAGAGGACAGGAAAATTACAATTATAGGACAGTGCTCTCTCCAGTGGTGTAAAGTAACTTAGTACATTTACTCAAGTACGGCACTTAAGTACAATTTTGAGGTACTTTTACTTTCCTGGAGTATTTGCAATTTTCAGTACTTTTACTTCTACTCCACTACATCTCGGAGGGAAATATTATACTTTTACTGCACTACAATTATTTGAAAACTTTAGTTACTAGTTACTTTGCAGATTTGGATTATTATTACAAAACATACATTAACCACTTCAGCCCTATATACATTTCGGCCAATTGAAAGCCCATCTACAAGCTCACAATGTGTCGCGATGCGACGCATTCTGAGCTTGTAGATCTGCTATTTTCTTAGCAGATCTACATTTACATTCTGCATAATGAGTACTTTCTACTTTTGGTACTTTACGTACATTTCTATACCAATACTTTTGTACTTTTTGAATTTTTGAATTCCGGACTTTTACTTGTAACAGAGTATTTCTACATTGAGGTATTGATACTTTACATTTGAGTACTTTTCCCACCACTGGCTCTCGCCCAGTTACAAGAATAGGCCGTGCCACTAATGCCTAATTAATGCTCAAAAACATCTGCTATTTTCTGCACACTGCAACACCGCCGTACGAAGTATAAAATCAGGCTTACGTCCGAGATTGGATCCTGCGATAAGCCACTCCATATGAGCCACATTCTCTATCTCCCGTGACCCCGCTGTGTGCGAGCCGCACAAAAACAATGGTTGCTCAGCCAGCCCGTTTACTCAGTGGCGTAATGTTTGTGCTCTCATGGCCCTACAGAGCAACCGAGCACAACTCTTATCAGGGGCCTGGGCTCGGCCAGCACCAGCCCTTTGCAGCTATGCCAGCACTGCAAACAAGCCTCACACAAAGGAGAGAAAGAGCAAGGAGGTGAGGAGGAGGTAAAGAAAAAGAGAAAGAGAGAGAGAGAGAGAGCTAGACACACAGGGGCTAATGCCTGGGGTCTTGGTTGCCTTCCATGAGGGGCCTCCATCCTTATTCCTCTGGAGAGGATGGGGAGAGGGAGGTTTGGGAGGGTGGGAGTGCATTCCTCTTTCTCTTTTTCCATACCCTGGAGGGGTGTAGGCTTTGGCAGCAGCACGGGGAATGAGGGCAGGCCTAAGACCCCGCAGACACGCAGGCCTTTGCTGCAGCAACACTTTGCCGGCCCGTCGGCGAGCAGAACCAAGAGGATCTAGTCTGCTGGATGCACTCCTGATCCCCCATCCCCACCCTCTCACCTGACTGCCTGGCTGGAGTCTCTGTCTGCAGTGTTGCCAGATTCTGTGACAGAAACAAGCAACCAGGTCTAGGAAAACAAGCCCAAAAGAAGCGACTATGGGCCACATGATCACTTTAAACATACATCAGCTATTTGAAAATAGCAGATCTACAAGCTCACACGCGTCGCATCGCGACGCGTTGTGTGCTTGTAGATCTGCTATTTTCAAATAGAATCTTGGGGGAAAATTATAATAAGCAGACCTGGCAACACTGTCTGTCTGCCTGGTGTATGCTCAACTGTGTTAGGTAATAAAACATATAAAAACACACAACTACAGTATAATACAGCGGATAGACATTCAGGCAAACATTTTGAGATGAAGCCAAAAAAGAAAAGAGTGATAAGGAGCGATTTTGAGTGCAAGAAAACAACAAGGGTATATTGATAGAAAACAGAGAGAACTCATTTTAAAGTTGTTGGTGAGTCACAGCACCGGTGCAGCCAGGGACGAGAGGGAGTGGTGGTTATTTTCCACCCCCCCCAACCCGCTGCCCACCCCCTCCCGACTGGCACACAGGCAGGCGGGCAGTAGCAGCAGGCTGGCATGGGCCATGGTAGTTTCCAGGTCTGTCCTTTCTCAAAACACGTGTGGAATAACGCGTAATGTCATTCCAAGGCCTATTCAGACTAATTGAAAATATCACATCTACAGTATAAATACCTTCCAACCGCAGCATAAAGAAGAGGGGGGAAAAAATCCTCTTTATGTAGAAAATGATCCCTGTGGACATTCACGAGAGAGAGAAAAAAACACATTCATTACTGGAGTGAAGTTTGCCGCTTTGAAAAGAGCAAACCTCTTCTATAAAACTAAATCAAAATTTCCTATGTGGGATTAACTTTAAGTGAACGGCAACATATGACATACTGTAGTACAACCGCTGGTTGAGGCCGGGCCAACACCAATGACTGATGGGGGGAAATCCTCCTTCCGTCAAACCCACCAAATAACCTGTTTCGGCTTAGCAGAAAAACCATCCCACACACACCATGACCAAAAAAAGAGGCCTTCCTTCCCTCTGCCCACCAAACCACCAGCCCACAACTCTCCTCTCTCTCCCCTGCTTTTCCATGAAAACCCAAAATCTAAATAGGATGCAGGCTTGGAGCTTTGCAGTTGTATCCAGAAGAAAGGGTCTGGTTATGGGGGAGTAGATGGAGAGCTCTCTTTCGGATCCCCAAAAAAGTGGAGGAATGTTAAGCATATCTCTAAGGAGATTAGGGGTCTCCTCGGCGTATAGCACACACGGCTTTCGGGCGGGACGTGCCAAAGGGCGCCAGTAGATCAAAGCGGCCCCTGACTTCCTTGTCATTAGCTATGGCTTATCCTCGAATGCCTTCACCCTCTGATACTGAACCCCCCCCCCCTCATTATCCCAGCACACCCCTCACTTCTACTGGCTTTTGGAGACAGAGTGCAGGGCTCTGGCACAGGAAGTGAGCCCCTCGCAACAGAGCCCCTTTCTCTGTTATTGAAAAAGTTACACTCACTCACTCACTCACCCACTCACTTACTCACATCTATGATGGTGCTGCCCGGCAAAGATAGACAATCTAGACGCTCACAACGTGCCACATCTGTAAACATCACACTATTGATTTCGTCGACTACCTTCTTAACACTGACGAAAACTAAATAAAAACTAAGCTACGATAACTAAAACTAAGACTAAATATATTGACAATTTCGTCAACAAATAAAAAAACTAGACTAAAATGTTAGGGGAGGGACTATGGAGAAGAGATCCAGTAGAACTAATAGACATTTTATGTTTGGTTGCGCTCGGGTGACGCGCTCTGAAAATAGCAGATCTACAAGCTCACAAGCAGTGTGAGCTTGTAGATCAGCTATTTTCAGCATGCAACCAAAATCAGCCATTACGACGCCATCAAAGCCCGCCAAAATATGATATTTAGTCAACTAAAACTAGACAAAAACTACAACATTTCAGACGACTAAAGTATGACTAAAACTAAATGGAATTTTATTCAAAAGACTATCAAAATATGCTGTCAAAATCAACACTGGTAAACATCAAAAGTGTGGTTGCGTACAGGGAACTAGAACACATACGCACACAGTACTGTACATGCAATGCAATTTGCGTCATGCGTACAGTTATACACACGCACGCACACAGGTACGCACACACGCCGAGACACATGTTCGTCGACTGGTGGTTTTACAGTCCGTGAACATCTTGCGTTATGTGTGCTTTTCCCACACGTTTTATGAGCAACAGCTACACAGTGAAATCCTGAGGATTCATTTAACTCTGAGAGTGTAGAAAAGGGACCCATTCTCAGAGTTAAATTAATGCCCAGACTTTTACTGTGTACTCTGTTCTTTGTAAAATGGCAATCTCCGAATCGATCATTAGTGCAGGGTTAGCATGCATGGACAGGTACAAAAGGCCCTGATTTATGGAAAAAGATATTAAGTGCTTGAGCAAGACGTGAAATGGAAAGAAAAAGCATAAATGGAAACCAATATAAGATCACAACACTGTCGTCTCTTTGCACACGGCTGCTTTTGATCTTTTTCACGCTCATTCTATTTCTTCTTTCTCGCCCTTTGTATACAATGCTAAATGTGAATTTGTTAACATTCCTCCACTGGTCCTCCATTTCCTTCTGGAAGTCATTAATGGCAGAGACTACTTGCCAAAAAGGCTATAGGCATATTTATATACATTCATAAGCGCCTTATCAAAATAAAGTCAGGCCATCTGAGCCCTAACATTTACAGAATACATTGTTTGTGAAATAGAAATAATTACTTAAGATACTGTGTGGACGGTTCCCAGAGATTTACAATCAGCATTTAGGACAATATCAAGAGAGAGGAAAACACTATTAGCCGCCACTTTGCAATTTATCATAACAAGCTACCCGTTAGTAGAGCAGGGTTTATTGCATTCACCCTCAACAACCCTCCCTCCGGCCGAATCAATGGCGCTCCATTAGCCATGAGTTAAATAGGTTAATAGCGTATGTGTGTCCTCTGCTGTTTATGAATACATTCCTCTATATACTGCAAATAACCTAAGTGCAGCAGGGCAGAACAAGTCGGTTGGCGGTCACAGAAAGATGGACTGTTTCCTCAAAGTATAAAAGAATGAAGTTTACAAGCAATCCAAGCGTTTGGTGTGTTTGCTGAGGGTGTGTGTGTGTGTGTGTGTTGCGTGGCGTTGGCTCGCTGGGAGGGCCGACCTGAGCGGGCGGGAGAGAGTGAGGGAGAGCGCTTGCACACCTGTTCTCTGTTTGGTCAACAGTGCAATCGCTCCCCTGGTCACACGGCAACAATGCTATCGCTGCCCATCTGCAGAGCAATTCAAGTCGTTATCTCTTATTGGTCCTGATTGCAGCCATTCAGTCCAATTAGGGAGCTCTGCCTCCTGCTCGCACAGTTCCTGTCTCTCCCGCTACACGGCTGCTCCGGTTCCTGGATGGGCCGAGCCACACGGGACATTATGGCGTTGTCTTAAGAGGTAAAGCAAATATCACAGGACACTGCACTCATTTCCACAAAATAGATGCGTGTCACCATATAAAACCAAATAAAACAAAATGAATAATTTTTCACTGAACTAAATAATGTTTAGTAGCTTTTGTGCAAACTGCTACAGCAGTTCTCAAACCTTTTAATACACTGGAGAATACCGGTGCAGAAAAAGGATAGTCATTTTGTATTTTAAAGCAAAATGCCATACGCCAGAGGGTAATTTCAATAACCAAATACGGGTCAATTTGGTTCCTTTTGTACGTGATAGTTACAGACCTGTAAGGTCCATTTGGAACCCTCTCAAGGAACCCTGAGGGTCCCTGGACGGATCCCACTTTGAGAAGCCCTGTAGTTGTACAGCATGACTCCTGGAGAGGCTCAGTATCTTTGGTCAAGCACACTTGTCAAAGTTGTCAACTCATTGGGTTTCATCGGTTGTTGCGGGGACTCCCCAGCACAGGATCGTTTCAAACCAGCACTATCAAAACATTTATAGGGATAAATTTAGGGACTCACGCTGTGCTGTGCTCTGCTATGGATCAACCCTGCCCGGCAAGGCTCCATCAATACTGGACTGTACAAGGTGCTGCATGGAGCCAAGCCTAGGGGTCCAGCCAAAATAAAGCAGAATGTGGACTTGACCTGCTGTTGACACCGTTAGTAGTACGGTACCCACCCCTAAGAGACCAGGGAGAGAGAAAGAGTCGGGCGGGCAACCCTGACTTGGAACAAGTACACACGTACATACAGTATGCACAGATTCATGAATGCATGCTTGTACGTGCATGCATGCACACACGCATGAGTGTGCGCGTGTACACACACACACGCGCGCGTGCGCGCACAGGCTGGCTGGCTGGCTGGCACACGCACACACACATACACAATTTCCTTTGGATGGATTGATCATGCACGTCACCAGCCTGGCCCTGTCTGGCCATTGCCGTGGTGACGATCCACAGCTCAGCCATTAACACCGCTGGGGCCACTGGAAACCCTGACACAAACCTGGCAACGCTACCGCCCTGTCCGGGGTTAGCTAAACACACACACGCGCACGCACACACACACACACACACGCGCGCGCGCACACACACACACACACACACACGCACACACACACACGCACACACACACACACACACACACACACACACAGACGGTATTCTGAAAACTCCAATTATTATCACATTTTCATTCAGCAGAATTGATCTTTTCATCCGTCAGGTTGGATTTTAAGCCATGGTCTGATGTCAGCTTCATGCACACTCACTCCTTCACCGTCCCATGTGTGAACACAAAGCAAAGAACAAAAGGTTCAGACCTGGGTTAAGATGCATTTCCAAGTAGTTCATAGCATTTGTTTTTATATGCTCAGAAGTACTAAACGTTTGTGATTCATATACCAATTATTTTTCTGACAGTAATGTCAGATTTTATTTAGTATTGCCCTGTTACGTCAGCACCACAATTCAGCACTTGGACAAAACAAACGTTACACACTATTCACGAATAAAATTCATCCAGGCCTGGTGTGAACCCCCCCCCCCCCACCCACCACCACCTCCACCTCCACACACACAAAAGGTCTAGCAGCAGAAACAGCAGAAATGTATGAAACAGGTTATGGTTTCAAATATGTATTTATAGGTCTAAAGGGACAGAGCTGTTAATGTGAAAGCGCTGTACAACATCAGGAGCTCTCGCAGAGAGAGAACGGCATCTACTGTATGCACAGGAAGAAGATGAAATATTGCATAAGTCAAATCGGGTGTTGATGAAGAGGAAGAGGGAAAGGATTCATCTCACTTCCCTATGTGTCACTCCCCCCCCCCACACACACACACACACACAGAGAGAGAGAGCACCCTCCTCAACTGTACAGCGTCATCCCTCGACAGCTCGAAGCGGATAATTGTGGAACGGCGGGACACTATCCAGAGACGGGCCGAGGGGTGTGGGGAGGACACTGGATATAGAGGAGGAGATGAAGAGGGACAGGAGATAGGACAAATCTCCTGTTCTAACTTCTAATGATGAGTAGCAGGAAGAACCATACTGTGTGTGTGTCTGAAAACCACAGAGAGTTTTCCGTCACCGTCTCCTCTGCGAGAGAAAATATTCATCATGACATCGGGTGTCACGCGGGCCCCTAATTTTTTTTCCCCCCAGTATCATTTAACATGCAATTGAACTCGAGCTTTGCAGTTATTTTTTCACCCTGCTCCACCCCCCATTATACACCTCCAGATCTGTTACAGCCCGAATACCACCGTCCTCACTGAGACACTCAAACGATTTGGGACGGGGTCGGGGACGGGGGGGTGGGGAGTCATAATCAATGAAATCCACATGACAGGAACGCAAAGCAAAAATAATCGCTCTTCTACTTTCTTGGAAGTCATTCTTGGACTGCCTTGCGAGGCCGGCCAGGCCCCCATGCCACAGTCAGTGAAAATCAAACATGTCTGGTATGGCACTGTACATATGAAAGTCTTTATAAAGACCCTATAGAGGGCCTCATTCATTCTTTTCATTCATCCTCCGCTCCCTCTCAGTTATCCCCCCCCTGTCATGTCATCATAGGGGCTGTGTAAGCTCTGTGGTTTTGGCATGCCGGTGCAGAGATCTCAGTAGTTCCTGTTGTGGGGAGGACAACTATTACAGCGCCACACTGATACCGTTCACAGAACAATTATGGTGATTATCATTTCACCAGAAGGAGCCATAGCATCCAGAGACGCGGCTGCCGCAGGGTCTTGAGTGTCATGTTGACTCGTCCGCGATACGTTGCTATTTTGCCGTCTGTCTTTAATTTTCTCTCCCCCTATGTATTTCTAGGCTATGGGAAGCAGTGGCTGGCACGGTGGTCAATTCAGGGTGATTTATACATAGCTGCGCGCCGGTGTCATGCCCCGAAAACAGGCGATCTACAAGCTCTCACACGTTTAACAGAATGGATTTGTCACTGGAGTAAAATATGTTAACCGTGGATTGGACACAGACCTTTCAGAGCAGGGGTGGGCCCTCTCCATTGATGATGGAGAGGGCTACTATATTTCCACTCTCACTCCAGAGGGCCACATTGCATATACTGTCTCTCCGTATTCTAACTTTTTTCACCATTTTATGTCACACAAAAGTAGCAAAAATTGCCGATCTACAAGCTCAAAATGCGTCGCAGTGCGACACGTTTTGAGCTTGCATTTGAGCTTGCATTTAGTTGTACTTATTTGAACTTTATGAATTCAAATACAAATATATTGGACATAAAAAAGACAATAGAATTTTAATACTAGTCATTAAGCTACTAATATAGACTGAAGTAATTAAAGCGGGTCATGTTTGCATGTTTGGAATTGTAACAGCTGAAATAAATAGCATATCAGTATTCTGATATTAACCTGCGGGCCGCAATAAGTGAAGGTGGGGGCCGCATGTGGCCCCCGGGCCGCCAGTTGCCCATGTGTTTTTCAGAGGATCAGTCCCACGTTGAGAGTGCCCCCACATACACCCACCATCCATGGAGAATAAGCTTGGTGGGCGCCTGGGTGGTGCAAGGATACTAGAGGTTTGAATCCTCCGCGGTGCCTTTGGCTTGGCTGGGTGCTGCACCAAACACAATTGCCCGAATGTCCGTGTTTGCATCTGTCGCTGTAATAAAGACTCCTAGAGGTTGGTTAGTGTGCCAGTTGAGTAGGTTTGCGGAGTGAGAGGAACAGCGTGTTCCTCTGCTTGCGTTATGCCCTCTTAGTGAAACTTTACCAGTGGTTCTCAACTAGTGGTCCGGGGACCACCAGTGGTCCTTGAGGGGGTTCCAGGTGGTCCCCAGCTAAATGATGGAGAGTTGGTAACCAAATGGACCCTTATACAGTAGATCTTTAACTCTTGAGAGCGTAACATGAAACCAAATGGACCCGTAAGGGTCATTTTACGCTCTCAAGAGTTAAATTGTTGTTAAACATCTGCATTACTTAAAGGTAGGGTAAGTGATGTTTTTTGGTTAAAACAAAAAGTTTTGTATTAAAAGGTTAAAGCACTATATTCTGATAGTAATCATTGCTATAGAGTGTTTGTTCAGTAACAGGAGTCTTCCCGTCTCTCTAGCTCTTTAATAAACAGAAAATACATTTTCCGGTAGGTGTCAAAATCTCAGCCAATCAGGAGAAAGTACCAATTTTTAAGCTTAATTTTTATAGTGTTCCAGTTCCAATTTTGTCTGCTCATTTCTTTGTGTCATCACTTCCAATTTCACTTGTTTAATCTACATCCTGATTGAGTTCTCTATCCTGATTGAATAACATTGGAAATGAAACTGAAACTGAAACAAAAATGCATTTTCTGTTTTATAAAGAGCTGGAGAGACACGGAGACTCCTTTTACTCTATAGCAATGAGTACTATCAGAATATAGAGCTATTTAACACTTATTTTAACCAAAGAAAATCACTTACCCTACCTTTAATTAAAGAATTGTTATTTTGTTGCCTGTTATCTCTCCTGATGGTACCACATCAATACAGCATGGAATTGTGGACAAAATCGTATCCAACGACAATAAAATATTCGAAGTCTCGGTGTCTGAGAGGCTAAATCTCATCAAACGGTGGTCCGTAGGTCAAATGGCGAATAAATAATGGACCTTGATATGAAAAGGGTTGAAAACCACTGGTCTACACCGTCCCACATGACCAACTGTAGGGGTTAGCAGCGTCAGGGACGACACATCAGGACAAAATGGGTATTGGCACAATGACTGAAGTGGAAGAAAAAGTGATGAATAAAGAAATAAAATAAAACTAGAAAAAGTGCTCCTCGGAGCACAGGTCTCCGCCAGGTCAGGTACGTTATTATGGCCTCCTGGTTATTATGGCCTCATGTGATCATGTTGATCACATGACTATAGAGATACTGTGTACCGATTTGCATGACGTTTGGATAAAATCTGTAGGAGTAATGTAAAAAAAATTGTTTTGCACAAATCGGCCTCCTGGTGGCACTATAACAGGCCCATGTGAAAAAAGAGGCAGAGGTTTTGAATTGGCATCCAGGGAGTGTGTGTGCACAGTTTCGGAGCGACCGGGCCAACGGTGCAGGAGATTAGCTGCTAACACACAGACAGGACGGACACACACACACACACGGACGGACACACACACGGACGGACGGACGGACGGACGGAGGGTAAAACATACTCTCTCCCCATGCCTTCGGCCTGGCGGAGACAATAAAATTAAAATAAACAGAGAATGAGGGAGCTTGGCTTATTATAACCAGTGAGTTATCATGGGTGAGGGTGAGGACAAGCCTCGTGAATATCCTCTGAGCTGTGGAGCATCACATACAGTACGTCCTCTTGCGTGAAGACAAGCAGACAATTCTTTAACATTATTATACAGTGGACTGGAGGTGTATTTGTCTATTGCAATGTCAAACTAATGAGAGAGTGAAGTCTCCCTACCTACTCCCTTCCATTTTTCCATGACCAAACTATTCTATATCTACAGTAGATCCAGCCAAAGTGGTATCTGTGGTTAAGCAAGCATGTAGAAGAAAGTGTAGTTTTCATCATGACTGTACAGCTGCATACTTGTGCAGTATGCTGTGGTGGACAAAGTATTCAACTCCAGTACTTGAGTACAGATACTCCTTTTAAGATATTACTCTACTGCATGTGAAAGTTGCTCAGTCAAGTTGTACTTCAGTTACAGTATTGGAGTACTTCCTTTGAAAAATAAATAATAATGATAAGACAAATCTTTTTAATATCATTGCATTGCTCTATTGAAATTTTGAACATTTCCGAATGAATAAAAATAAAAGCTTTTACACTGGCTTAAATAGTCGTTAATTCATAAGTACAACATGAAATGTAGTGGAGTAAATAGGCTGCCAAAAAGCAAATACTCAAGTAAAGTTTGTTACTGTCCACCACTACATGTATGAGGTGTATGACCAAAGCCAATGCAGGAAATAGAAGAAATGCAGAAATGAATGGGATGTACTGTAGTTTGAGAGGAGAAAAAAAGGCTTCTATTATCTCAGCCTTAAATGAAGAGCCTAGTGAGTCTGTAACACACAATGGGGGCAGAGGAACCTGCCACCTGAGGCCACAAGGTGACTTCTGACCGCTGGCAGACCAGGTAGGACAGTGAGGGTGTTCAGGTATTTACAGGCAAGTGATCAGGAGTAGTTGGAAAGAAAGTTGGACAGAGAGAGTGTGTTTAAGAAGGAATGGAGGTACATGTTTTCTCTGATTGTAAAGCTCTGCTATCCGAGCCAAGTCACAGCTCCACGGTCTGAGGGAATCCCTCTCGGCGGTGTTGGACACGTTGTCCGAGAAAAAACGAAATCATATGCTTCCCCTGGGAGTTTTGCGAGAACTCTGTGTTCAAAAGGTTATCTATACTAGGAGTTATGCTTCCCTCTATGGAAAATAAAAGCCATTTTCTTTATTCTTCTGAGAAGATTTACATTATACATTCACTTTTACATTCATACCTGCACACACACACACACACACACACACACACACACACACACACACACACACACACACACACACACACACACACACACACACACACACACACACACACACACACACACACACACACACACACACACACACACACACACACAAACCATTTAACTGCCCCCTCACCACCATTTCCCACCACCAGCGCCCGTCTCCAGTTCCGCCCACTTCGACTCACGCACACTGCATTTAGCAGAGAGCACGCATGCACGCTTGAGGCAACCCTCTAATTCCCAGTGAATCCACATTTCCTTCATTAAGATCTACTTCTCTGGCGCAGGCATCCTGGCTGCAGCCTGTTTCAATAAGACCCCAACAGACTCACGCCTGGCTCATTCATCACCATAAAGGAAGTGGAAGGGAGCCCCGGACAGGTGCTGAAACCTGCTTAAAAGAAACCGTACCGGTATTTTGACAACGAAGCACCATTCACATCACACAATGATGCACTGAGTGTGACAGAGTACATTCTGATCTGAAGGCACCAGGATGCTGCAGTACATCGTTACAGTATATCGTTGCTGTCTGTATAATGTATAATGTATAATAATGATAGTATACATTTTGCTCATTTCCTCTCACCAGTTCATTTCTGTTTCTACACCACCATGGAGTGGCTTCACGTCAGTGGTGGGAAGTAACTAAGTACATTTACTCAAGTACTGTACTTACGGTATACTTTACTTTACTTGAGTATTTTTTTCTTTTTTCCAATACTTTTATATGTCTACTCCACTACATCTCAGAGTCAAATATTGTGCTTTTATTCCAGTACAATTATTTGACAGCTCTACTAGTTACTTAATTTGCAAATTTAGATTACAAAACCCTATGTGGGTGAACATGGCTATTCGGAAATAGCTGATCTACAAGGCAGCTATTTTCAACGTGTCACACATTGTGACGGAGTAGCCTACTTTTACTTTGGTATTATAAGTACATCTTGATGCCTGTACTTTTGTACTTTTACTCAAGTAACATTTTGAATGCAGGCTTTTTACTTTTACATTGTGATATCACCACTTTTACTTCAGTGAAAAATAGTAGGTTCCCCCCCACTCTTTCACATCATCCATCACCACTTGGGCTCCTCTGCCTTTTCCCTCTCTAGGGTCAGGCTGCAGCATGTCGTCTGATCCACTGGGAGGATTACTGGCTGTCAGCAACCCTCTCCACCCTCCATCAAGACACAGTGCAACTGCAGGGAACTCCCCCCCCCCCCCAGACACCAGTGGAAGAAGTACCCAGATTTTATACTTACACAGGGCTAGACCACACAGATAGGTAGAGGTTTGGGTTCAGAGCTGTCACGATAATGAAGTTTTACGTGGCGATTAATTGTCATACAAATGATTGCGATTAACGATTTAATTGTGTGGCTTTTAGGCCTTGTAAACAAAAGGTGCACAGGGCAGATACAGTATGACAAAAAAATCAAAATACACAAAGAAATGAAATAAAAATTATGGCCAAAATACGGCATATTTTATATTTTATACAAAAGATTTGTAACAAATTTGTGACGCGTTGGGAGCTTGTAGATCGTCTTTTTCCACTATTTCTGAAGAAGTTTCAAAATGTATGAACCTTTCTCAACATGGAAACGATTATGACGATATGCAAAAATAATTGCGATTAGACGATTATGTAAAAACTGTGACAGGCCTATTTGGGTTGTGTAGTTAGTTAATTTCCTTGCTATGATTTAACTCCAAAGGTGCAATAAATACAAAATAATTGCTCCATTGACTAGAAATTGATCATTCAAAATATGCTCCTCATTGACTTACATTGTACGGTGAAGAGGCTCAGGAGGAGCTCTTTTATCCCGTAAACTAACACAAACAAAGCTGATTCTGACAATATCGAACATCATCAAACCCAGTACTGTTTGTTTTTTAAATACAAATGTCAACTTCCTGTTGATTTTACTATTTGAAGATACGGATACAGATCCGCAGATCCAGTCCGGGTTTTCTTCCTAATAAAAATAGGAAAATCAAAGGAAGTTGACATTTTTATTTAGTATTGTACTGGGTTTGGTGATGTTCTATAATTGTCAGAATCAGCTTGGTTTGCGTTCGTTTACGGGCTAAAAGAGCCTCTCCTGAGCCTCTTCCCTGTACAGTGTAAGTCAATGGGGAGTATATTTTGAATTATCAATTTCTAATCAATGGAGAAATTATTTTTGATTTCTTGCCCAGCTTTGGAGTTACATCATGGCAAGGTAACTACACAACCCAAACCTCTACCAAAGTGGTCTAGCCCTTTAAAAGGTATAGGTAAGATTTTATTTTTAAATACTGTAAGTGTTAAATAGCTCAATATTGATTCTGATAGTAATCATTGCTATAGAGTGCACAGGGGGTTCCATGTCTCTCCAGCTACTGCACAGTGAAGCCAGAACTGCAAAAACTGGCAGAAGAATAATAAAAAATACATCAATAACAAGAAGGGACCACGGCACTACATGCTTGGCCCCTTAATTACAGTCATTTTGAAGTAGATTCCGTACACGTGCAATCTGGGAACCCATCGCCAAATGAAAAGGAAAAACAGCGCCCTCTGCTGTTTTTGACTATCTCAGTTGGCTCTGGGAGGAAGTTGACGTAGCACCCGTGCGTAAGGAAACCGGGGTTTTGGTCTGCCTTCAGCGCATCACTTCCGGTGGTGCGACTATGTTTTCATTCCAACTAACAATATTTCTACACGGAACACTAACACCACTTCTCCCAGAGAACATGGATCGTTTTGGTTATAAGCCCACTTGTTTCTATGATGAAAGAGCAAGTTAAAATGTGAATATCTTTCCGTGGTTTTGTCTGCTCCGCGGACGCTATTGTTAAATTAGTTTCGGTTTGTTTCGAGTGGGGAAGGATCGACGGACACGTAAATCCCGCCCACTACATTTGATTGGGTAAAGCGCGGCCTGCTTCCTGATCTGAAGGCACGCCCACTTGTAGGCCAGTGCGTAAGTGATATGACGAAGCCCCCCGACAGATTCAAACGCAGAGCAGAATCTGTTCTTGAGAGATTTGTACACGTGTGATAAAATGTGTATTGTCCTGATGAGAATCTGACCCATATAAGACTCCACACAGGATAAGAAAATATACCAAAAAAAAGAAAGAAAAAAAATGAAACTGTTTACAAAAACTCCTGACCTGGGTCTGTTTCATTGTCTCACACACTAACACATGTATACACACTCAAATGCTTGGAAAATGAAGAGCAACCTGTTTTCCATTTAGCCACTTAATTTAACTACTTAATGGTTCCTGGATGTTTGAATCATCTCAGCGTACATTTCTCTGTTACTCACATCGCCAAACGGCCCCCTTTCCTCTGACATTCCCTAACAGGCGTTAAGCTGAACGTTTGGCCTCTGCCTTTCTAAAGTCTGATCGATTGACAGCATTTAGAGGCCAGTCAAAGGAAGTAAAAGCCGGAGACATCTAAAAGCTAAAGGGTTCCTGTCACAACTTGCGCCCTGTCTGAATTCTCATTATCCTGATGAGGAAAAGTGATTGCAATGTTTGCACTGTTTTCTTTTAGTTGAGTTGACTTGTTGAAAAGCCTAAACTTGCAATAATACCCTCAGCAGACAGTCTGTGTTTGTGTGCGCACGCATGTGTACACAAGTCTGTCTGTGCGTGTGTGTGCGTGTGCGTGTGCGTGTGCGTGTGCGTGTGCGTGCATGTATGTATGTGCAACTGCAAATGTGATTGTGTGTGTATGCTAGTGTGTATGATGTGGGGCCCTGGGGGTTTGCTCCTGGGTTGAATGCATGGAATCCACCACCCTCTAGAGGTAAACTTGAACCCGGCGCCCTTTTCTCCATGGCAATACCCTCACCTGGACCAGGTGTGCTTTCCTCCGGGGTCACTGGCTAAACCCGGCATGGGGAGGTGTGCTCGGGGGGTTCAGGCCGGCGATGGGTCAGCCATGCAGCCTCTCGGTTCTGCTCCATTGCTTATCTGGTCCTAGGCCTCTCCACTACCCCCCCCTGAGCAGGCAGCCATGTAATGAAGCCCTAATGAGCCTGTCACTCCAACTGTCACTTATCTCTGCCTCGCCCCGCTCACCTGGGGGGGGTGAGGTGAGAGAGAAGGCAGGTTGAGAAAGAGGGCAAAGAGTCTGGAGAGCATATGTATAGTCACTATAGAAATCTAGATCTATGGATTCAGACAAACAGACAGACACACACACAGGTAGTACGTTTTTTAGGTGACACATTTTCTATACCGCCATTTCTTATGCTATGTCTGCCACTCAGAAACACACAATTGTATTAGAGGGGCCACAATGGAAATCAGTCTGTGATTTTTTGTGTTCATCCTCAAGTTTCTAATCATGATCGCAATGAGTATGTGGTCTTATTTTTAAATAGTCAAATAAAGAAAAAAAACTAAATTAACACTCAGGATCTTACTGTGTCGGTCGATAGAGGACAAAATCTGTTCAGACAGATTGAAGAGTTGGATCAGTGTGAGGAGATTTGTATATACATCTCTACCACTATGGGGAGCCAGTCAGCATTCTTTCGTTGAGGGGAAATGTTTAGAGTGGAGGAAAAGCAGTGGGGTGGGAGAAGACGACGAGGGGGCGCGATACAGCCATCTGACGAAGGCCGAGCATGGTTGATTAAAAGCATGTGTGAACCCCCACATTCACGAGCTAGACCGACAGACAGACCGACTGCGTCCGACTCACAGACAAAGACAAAGAAGCAAGGACCTCTAGCTCCCTATATGAACATGTACAGTGCATGCACACTTTTGGGAATACACACATGCTTGCCGAAAAAACACATTTGGAAATGATAGACGAAGTAAGGGGCCGTTCACGGGTGAGTTGTTAAAATGTTCATACTGTACCTCAGCAGGGCTACAATTGTTCACACCGAACCGTCAATTTAGAATAACAACCTATGAAAAGCCCTGGATAAATTAGTTACTTGTACCATGTGTGCCACACATAGGATTTAGATCCTGTTCTTTCTCAGACACCCACTGAAACAGACGTTTTCAACAAGGAGCAGGACCCCTGTTTGGAGAGTTGGTTAATGATAACAAACACACTCTTGAGAGTGAAAAGACGAGCGAGGAGGAGCAAAGGTGTGTGTGTGTGTGTGTGTGTGTGTGTGTGTGTGTGTTTGTGTGTGTGTGTAACACGTAGGACCTCCAGCGGCCCGTGACGCTTGCAGCTGAACCGAGCCAGGAGAAAGCAAACAGGCAGAGAGGTGGAGGGGATCGAGACCCAGAAAGAACAGCAAACTTCCAGGCCAAAGAGAAAATAGACATTACAGAGGGCTCCACATAAAATAATAATATCTCAACAAACACAGGGCCGGGCAGAAAAACCCTAGTTACACAATGACAACATGCATGACTCTTATGGAGCTTGGCTCCAACGCCGAGGCTTTGAAGCTGACAATTGATGAATAACAAAAAAGATGGGGGGAAAAAATCATGACCATTATAAAATAAATTGTTTTTTTCCCCCTCTTTATTTACAGTTTGCATGCACTTTCTATTTCCCTCTGCCTGGTCTTTGGTGTGGCCTGGCGATGGAATATCAAATATTTATCCATTCCAAGAAGCAAATCGTTCACACTCTTTTCTCACTGGTGTGGGTTGCAAAAACACATGCAGATGAGTTTAATGTATTTTTACATGCCCCCCCCCTTCCCCCCACCTCCACCAAAAATAAAGGTCAATCTCAGAAAGTCAGCGGTGCCTTGACACAACAGGAATTTCAAACGCTGCAAAAACATTTTGCCAACAGCACCAGGAGGAGCTTTCTACAGGGTCTCTCTCTGCCCAGGCCCAGAGTAGTGACGACTGGGGCCCAGGAGTCGCCTCTGAACAGCCCAGTCTGGTTCTCTCCCCCTTATCATTTTCATCCGTTTCCCAGAATCTAGTGCCAGCAGTCAACGGAGAATGTTACAGTCCCCCTGTCACATCTTATTTACACTAACTTTGATTAATAGCCCGTGCATTCGCAATGAGAGGCAAGTTGGTCGAAAGGGGAAAAAAATCCTTGACTTGTTTAATTTGAAATGGGCTCTAATTCATTCCCACTCATGTTGGGGAGTTTTCCGTCCAACGCCACATGGATGGCGGAGGACGCCAAGGCGTCCAGCCTGTATACATCTGCAAACAAACGCAGTTCCAGCTGCATAGTGGGGAGATCTTAAAAGATCCTTTTAAAATCCTCATCTATTGATTTGTCAAAAATCCAATAAAAAACACCAAAGGAAAATGCATGTTGAGAGCTATTTTCCCAGAGAGAGAAGCTATTTCTCCAACACTTGACATTTTTCCAAATTGAACAAAATAATGTCTGGGGGATCGTTCAACATACATTACTGTACTATGTCTCAAAGAAACAAAAGCTAAAACTAAATGTGATTCGATACATTATTCACAATGGTATGCATTGATTGAAACCATACGGTACCGTAACCATATTGTATTATTGATATTGTGATCTATTGTGATTGATTTGATCTGTTGTTGTGATTATATTTTTTAAAGAAAACCACAACAATGAGAGGAAAGGCAGTAATAAAAGTAAAACTAAATAGAAAAAACAAAAAAAACATTAAATAAAATAAATAAGTAATTGGCTCATTATATATGCGGTATAGCAGTTAATTAATTAATTACACACAAGATATGCAGCAAAATAAGTATGCATCCAGGATAAATAATCCATATCCAGTTATTAGGGTCTGGGCAGCTATGCTGATTTTGCCCACAGGGCATCAAAAGGTTTTACTGTAAACTTTACTGAAAACATCTACAGCAAATCCTCACTAGGAAAGCTCCAGTATTCATTAAACAAATTACAACACTTTCATATCATGGTAGATGCAGTGTGCCGAAAATTATATCCATTTGAATTATATTCTCAGCCAGCCAGGTAAACAATTGCAGTCAATGCATTATATAGCATCTTAAACATCAGTTTTCTTTTTTATAGAGCAATCAATCTTCGTACAAATGAATTATAGGCATGTCTACAGTGTATGTTATCTACAAAAATGGTCACAATTTTGTCTTGATAACAGATATTTTACACTAGTTTGAAATCTGCCATTACATGCAACATAATAGAGAGTCAGGTATTAGCGTTTCCCAGTCTTATTTTTCTTTACCTTGGCCAGATGATTCATGTGCCTGGTTGTCCAGGGGAAGAATGTATTTAGCAATCTACTGCCAAATGGCCTTGTGGCAGCGGAGCCACTTTCCATGTGGGATTGTGGCATCATCTGAAACATTTCGTGGTTGGAATGACAATGATCTTTGATGATTCTGCAAGCTTTGCTGACACTATGGTGTTTGGAAAAAGGATCAGGCCATGACACATTCATATGCCAGGGGAACGCACTGTTTACTCTCTGCTTGCCTCACACTCATACAAATACAGACAGAGCAATCGATCCCAGAACTTTAAGACATAAGCAATAGAATGCAACACTAACAACACTATAGGCATGGCACGATTGCAGCACAATATAACAAAACACTGCAATAGCTCAATGTATCACTGATGACCCAGTGTGCAGACATAAGACACAACGTGTACAGTATGTCTTGGATGGAGAGAAGCTCACATCCACTGATGTGCTTGGCTGTCCGCACAGCCATTTGTATCGCCTTGAGGTCAGTGCAGTTTCCATACTAGGCAGTGATGTAGGCCAGTCAGGAGGTGGTGGCACCTCTGTAGAAGGATCCATGCCGAACTTCTCAACTCGTCTGGGAAGCAGAGGCATTGTTGTGCTTTCTTCACCACCCATTAGTATGTACTAAAGATGCCAAAAACTGATTTAAATCTTTTCTATATTCTACTGCTCTGGCAAAGATTTTTTGATGATTAGACCCCCCACAGGGAAAAAAAGTTATTTCTATTATTATATTTTTTCCCTCCATTCCAGTAAACAGAATGCATTTTTTTCCAGTAAAAAGAATACCGTTTACTGGAATGGCTTGTTAAAATGAAAGGGTACAGCACAAAAATAGGCAGTTCAGAGTAATCCTTCATGACGTTGATTGGCTCAGTTGTCCGGGCAATAAATCAAAATATACTCACAAGTCATGGTGACATAATATTAAGTGTTGAGTGCTGTCAATGCGCCTGTGGTTAGAGCTGTGGGACAGTTGATTAAGCTTATGTGGAGTTTTAGTCTCCTAGACTGTCTAGAGCCAATCCTACTCTAACTCTAGAGCTTTTAAATTTGAGTGGTAACGTTTTATGGAACCAGCTTGTGTATTCCATGGTTGCCATTCCATCTAGCATGTTTGTGATTAGTGGTAGCACCGTTGTTCCACATGCATGTTTCAACACAGCGAACCCGCAGTGAATTAATGCACGGCTGGATGTTTCGTGTCGCACAAGCTTACATTTGACTTTGTTTTTTATTGCAGGTTGCAGCGCTTTCCATGCGATTTTGCCTAGATGGCTCGATCGGGGAGACAAGCATAAATGAGAGGCGGGTCTACAGCATGTTGTGGGCACTGGTGTCTGTTTTAACTGTGGAGAGAGACTGCCATGAATATTCAGGATTTCTAAATTCCGGTGGCATCCCTAGTGTACTGTGAACGAGTGGCGTGCACAGACATTTTGAGGGGCAGGTGCTCAAGTTAAAAAAAAAGGGCACCTTGCGCGGCGCGTGGAACCGCCGGCTGCCTTAGTATTGTGAGATTTATAGAAGAAAATTGCAATCCAAATTTTGGGGAATTGTTAATATATTAGAAGCTTTTAATCCAAAATGTATCGATGTCACCATGGGCTACATACTGTTTTTTGTTAAGTTTTTTGTTTTAAAGGGCACTTCTGGTCAAGAGGGCAAAGGGCAGGTGCTCTAGCACCACCTAGAGTCTATCTGTGCACGTCCCTGGAACGTCCCAGGTGGGTTTCTCAGTCATGTGGAGTGGATTCCAAGGAATTGGAAGTCACTGACCCTCTCCACTGCAGCGTGTGGAGTGGGTTTACATGGAGTAGGGAAGGGGGCTTTAATGGTTTAATGAACATTTTTATCCAGACACTTCTACTGATCTACCCCCCTGTATTTCTCATTTGTCTTCCTTCACCTTGCTTTCCATATTTCTTAGTTTCCCCCCCTTTTCCCCACTTCCACTTCCAAGTACCACCCGGGCCCGACCATTGCTGCGCAGGCAGCTATAATTTATGAGTTGTTCTAACGTTGCTCTTGTGCAACAGAGGCTTAAAGCTTGTAGCTGAGGGCTTTGCATCGAACAGTACACTGTAAAATCCCGAGTTCTCCTTTAACTTTGAGAGTGTACAAATGGACCCCAGTTTGCAGTGTAGGAGAGAAAAGCAATGGTGCCGGGGTCATAAAACAAAGACCTGCGCTCGGTTCAGTTGCATTTCAACAGAGGCCTCTCCTATTCAGAAGCCTTGCTCAACTCCTTGTGTAAACTTTGCAACAATCACACGAGGCAGAGGCGTTTGCACCATAAAGCATAGGTGTACCAGTCCCAGCATGAAATTGCAATGAGAACATCAGATAATGCGGGGGGGGGGGGGGATGTGTGACTTAATCTGGCTTTAGGGGTTGCTATAAATACTCTACCAATACATTTCGTTACCAAGCGTTTGAGCATGTATAGACACTGGAGGCATACAGTAAAACTAATTGCCTGGTAGAGCAGATACTGTACAGGCTGGGTGTGTATCCTGCTCCGACATGCTACATTTTACAGAGAAGTTCAAAACACACTGTTGCAAAAGAACCAAAAAAAAAATTCAGTATGTATTGCCTCCATTAGCAGTAGATCCAGTCCAGACTACAGTGGCTGGCTGTGCATATAGGTGGAACTACGGCGGTCAGTGCAGCTGTATGCATGTACTAGTACAGCCCCTCATGACTGCTTTGCATTAGGGTATTCCCTCATTCCCTGCAGTGAAATTTGCTATCTATCATGTGACTGCCTGGGTTCCATTAGGCCTCACACCTTCATCCAAACCCCCCCCCACCCCCCCTCCCCCCTACTTTCCCATCTCTCTCGATTTCTCCTGCACTGGCTGGCGGGAGGCTGTCGTGTCGGGGAGGTGGGGGGTGAGGGTGGTTCTGATAGATGTTGTTTCTCCGCATGTTTAGCTTTGTGTGCTGGGGTCCTGGCCTGGTGTTTATTTGCACAGGCTCGAGCTCAGCAGGGGCCTAGCTCTGTCCCGTTGGCACCACCTCCCATAAAATGAGGGTAGTGTGTGTGTGTGTGTGTGTGTGTGTGTGTGTGTGTGTGTGTGTGTGTGTGTGTGTGTGTGTGTGTGTGTGTGTGTGTGTGTGTGTGTGTGTGTGTGTGTGTGTGTGTGTGTGTGTGTGTGTGATGGGGTGGGGGACTTCCAAGACATTAAGAAGAATCACTTTACTGTCCAATTTGACATACATATACATACAGTTTTTGGGGGTGAAGTGCCTTGCTCAAGGGCATAGTAGCAGAGTTGGTGGGCCCCTGTGGATATACAGTTATATACAGCATGTACCAGCCACCCTTCAGTCACCTGCTGGAATACCCCCTCCTGTCAGTGTGAAAGGATCAAACTAGTTACCGTTGCGTCACTGGTCGGGCCTCTCTACGTTGGGACATTATCCAAAATATCCAATAAAATCAGAACTTTGGCTGTCCACATCACAGGTAATCCCTCTGTGAGCTCAGCCAAGTCATACTGTAGGTATGTGTAGTATTGCACATGCATGATAACCCCAATGTGCACGAAACCTATCAGCCTCCATGGGCCCTGATAAGAGCTTGGCGCCACTGGAGCGCTGATATCACATGACGGAGTGAGTGAATGAGAGAGAGAGAAAGCATGAGAACCAGAGAGAGAGAGAAGAGAGAGCCTGAGGAGAGTGAGAGAGAGATAGTCTGTCAAACATCTGACTAAAACCAATTACCCCACCTCTCTCCTCGACCTCCATCATTCACTCTTACTGTCCAGCCCTCTAACCCCTACAGTTTATCTTCTCTCTCCTTGCATGTATCCACCTCCACCCCTCTCTCTCTCTCTCTCTCTCTCTCTCTGTTCTTCTTCTTCTCCCCCCCCCCCCTTCCCACCTCCTCCCCAGTTTGGGGGTGAATGCTCTGCTGGGCTGTGGCTGTGTCCAGATGGGCCCTGGGTTTGGCTCTGTTCTTGTCTTGAGTGTCAGGGTGATGGAGTGGGGTTATCAACTCAAGACACCTCCACTCCCCTTCGCTCCTCAGGCCTCGCCTCCCCCGGAACGAGGCCTGCATGGGCCTGGGAAGGGAGTCATGAGTAGAGGGGAAGGAGCTCTTTACCCTGCTGGTGTGAATAAAAAGCAAAGCCGTCAGGCCCGATGGTAGAATGGAAGAATGAGCTGTTTCTCTGTGAATGAGTCTAATCTAGCTGGCTGTTAGAGTGTTAGAGCGAGACAGGGTCAGATATGGGCATCGGTCCGACGAGTGCTGGATGTTCTCAGACAGGTCGTTTATAACAGCGATGTGTTATGTTTTTACAGTATGGTATTAGTGGCATGCTACAGTGGTTTTACAGGTTTACACCTGAGACATGAAATACTTAGTACTTATTGTAATAATACATCATCAAGACACAATAGATTGACACCAGGATCTTGATACTAAACGGTCTAAACTAATTGCACAAACAGCTTGCAGGTTTCCTCTGTAACAAAAGCAGTTGAAGGAGGAGCTGCTTGGTGTTTATAGACTTTATTTTAGACTCATTTGTTTTCAGTTACGTCGTTAGCTCAAACTGAGGGATCACCGTTGTACCCTCGGAAAGTCCAAGAATAATCACCCATTCATGTTCATATCCACACACACACACACACACACACACACACACACACACACACACACACACACACACACACACACACACACACACAAACACTCAAATAGGTCACCCAGCTGTGAAAAGAAGCCCTGTAGTAGTGAGCGCCAAAAGTTTTCCAAAATACACTTAACTAATCTGCTTCATCTAGCAATTTATTGACGATGAAAACTTCAAAAGGTCTGAAACTCGAGCCGCTTGCGTCTCTTAAAGCATGGCCAATGCAATTTCCATGAGCGGGCATTGGGGGTGGGGGCAAGGGGTGGGTGGGTGGGGTCGGGTCTGGCCGGTGGATGGGGCTTTATTGGCTGTATTCACCTCAGCATAAAACTAATTCACCCTCGATGACAACTCATGGCAAGAGGCGAAAGACGAGATGCATTCTTTTTGCCCCCCCCCCCCCCTCCCCTCCATCTCAACTACCCACTTTATTAGCCGGCCTCTCTGTGACAGAGCTATTCATTCTCTGCTTTCCCCTCCAACACACACACACACACACACACACACACACACACACACAAACACACACACACACAAATACATGTATAGACAAAATGCATACAGACACACGCAGTCACATTTAGTCTTTCCCTCTCACACACACACACACACGCACGCAGACACGCACGCACGCACACGCACACACACGCAACCTAAACATTTTATATTACCGCCAGACTGGGGAATTTATATGGCTTTCGGAGTGAAATAGCAACTCTGCTTCAGTCGGGGGCCAGGGCTCCATCCCTCATCTGGAGAAAGGCTGGCCTTTATACATGCACACAGTAGTGAGGTACACCTCATACACACCGGGGCTTAAAGCACACTCTACAGCCGTGAGACACACACTGGGAATTTTCTGAGGGGTTGCAGCCATGAATTATCACACGTCATCTTCTGCACACACTTGGAATAAAGAACTCTTTATCTGGCTTTCCCTGTGCATTGGATGAGTGGATGAATGAATGAATGAATGAATGAATGGCGTGATTGGATGGGAGTGAGTGAGACTTCCACATTATTGCACAGAAAGCAGGGATATACTCTTTTCTTTTTCTCACACACTAAACAAACATTTATCGCGGTGCAAAGTTAAAGCAGCCAGCCTTCAATAAGTTGTGGCTCGATTTCCCTTGACTTCGTTTAACCCATTCAATCCGGGAACGCATATGTGTCATTTTAGATTTTTAGCTATAACCATTATTTTATACTTTGTCTATTTTTGGAAAATCTGTGCAAATCTGTGAATAAAAAAATTATTTTTTTTGCTTCTGGGGGTCCCTGGAACAAATTTTTTTTTCAGATGGGGGTCCGTGGCCAAATACTCATAATTTTGGGGGTGCTCGACATGAAAAAGTTTGACAATCACTGATATTATATAGCAACATAAGTTTTTTTCAGAAAACTGTTAGTGATTTAGAAGACATTTGTAGATGCGTTCCCGGGTTGAATGGGTTAAGACCATCAAGTCCAGGGAATAAAGCTTTAATGTATTACACAACATTAGGCTTAATGACGAAAGAAATATTAAGAGCTGGCAGGTAGCCGTGCTGAACTCCAATAACAGTTTCTTTATCTCCAGCAGCCACCCTGCCACGTCTGTATAGCAGCCACATGCAACTCTCTCTCCCCATCACTCTCCCCCAGGGTCCGCCTGAAGGCCAAGAATGTTGACCTAGCCACAGATCTCCAAGCACTGCAATGAGCTCCACATTATGCTGGGGGTGAAGGTACCCCGGGCCGTGGGTCCAGCTGGGCTTTACTAGCGGCCTTGCCTGCGGCTAAGGCTCTGCTGTCCTATCAAGTTACCACCATTCTGGGTCAACAAAGCCCCCCCCTCCCCCCCTCCTGGTTCTACTTAAGAGCTCCGTTTCATTATTTCAGATTTATCACTGCTATGTTTGCCAGTTGTCATGTTTTTTCTTACATACGTCCCACAGTGTAATTCATAGCATCTAATAATGCACAAAAACCCCAGACGTTTTAAGTGACTGTGGGCTGGAGTTGTTCCCAGGCTGGTCGGCGGAGGGATAAGGGGGTCCCCCAGGGGAGGCAACAGGGGTTAAGCTGTGGCTCGGGCCCCAAAGGAGAGACAGACAAAGTCCCTGGAGAAAGGACACTTCAGGACCTGATACCCAGTGTGGTAGCGCGGCCTTACGTTGGCACGGGTCCAACCTGGCGTCTAGTACAGTAGATATCTTGGCACACACCGGCGGAGTGGCACTGTGGCAATGCTGACCGAGTCCCTTAGGGACACGTAATGGCCCAAAGCAGTGGCATGGACGATTTCAAGATCCTCTCGGATCTTCAATGACTACAAACAAAGTATAATATCCATAAGCAAATCACAAAACTGTCATAATATTACATTTAAACTACTGTGCAGATATACGTAAACATGAGTGAAAGATAAAACAAGGCCCCATGTCATTTCACCTTTGAGCCTTCTCTCTTGAGTAATGTCTTTAATCTCCCAGGGTTCTCAAAGTGGGGTCCAAGAACCCCCAGAGTTCCTTGAGGGGGTGTGTCCATGTGTGTTGGTATAGCTCAGGGGTCGGCAACCTTTTTGACATGAAGTGCCATGTTTTAATGTATAGTCAGTGTGCCGTGTCATTAATTATGACACCACATAAAAATGTTATATTGCCAACTGATTTTGATTGTCCATAAGCTATATAACATGACAACCTTTTTTTTCCTTCTTCTTCTTCTTAGAAATGTTTTCTTTTACATAAAGGTGTAATGATTGACACAATAACCCACCTATCTCCCAGACTACCTCCCCGGTCAGAGTTATCAGTTTGAATGAATGTAGAATTATGTGCAGGATGTAATTTGTATATAGATGTGAGTGGACATAATTTAACTGACTAAACTTTTTTTGAGTATTGAATTTCAAAAGAAAAAACCTCTCTCTCACACTTATGCCAGTGATCACCCTCCCCTGTGCCAGTGTTGGCACCCGTGCCTAAGGTTACCTACCCCTGGTATAGCTACAGGCGTGTCATAGGTACAGCACAGGTCTGTAACTCTGAGAGTGTATACCAATGGAACCAAATGGGTCATTTGGTTCCATTTGTACACTCTCAGAGTTATGGGGAGCATTGAAGGGAAAGAGTTTGAGAACCACTGCTCTAGGTGCCATTTATTTAGCTGTTGTGTTGCTGGATTGGAAGCTCTGAGCTGTCGGGTGATTGTGGTGGGGGTGGATGGGAGGAGAGGGGTGGGGGGTGGATGGGAAGAGAGGGGTGGGGGGGTGGATGAGAGGAGATGGATGGGGGGGTGGATGAGAGGAGAGGGGGTGAGGGGTGGATGGGAGGAGAGGGGTGGGGGGGTGAGGGGTGGATGGGAGGAGAGGGGAGGGGGGGTGAGGGGTGGATGGGAGGAGAGGGGAGGGGGGGTGAGGGGTGGATGGGAGGAGAGGGGAGGGGGGGTGAGGGGTGGATGGGAGGAGAGGGGCTGGGCAGTGAACAGGAGATTCAAAACTAGGATGTGGAGCAAGGAGGGATAGAAAGCTGGGATTCATCCCCCCCATTACCATAATAGAATTAGCCTGGCGAACAAAGCAGGCATTAGTGCACCCATGGTGGCATTTGGAGAAGATCCATCTCTCTTTCCTCCGTGGGCCTGCCTGCCCTCACAGCTCAAAGGAAAAGGCAAAATCTACTCTTTGTTCGCCCTTTTATGAGTCCTCGCAGGATTGCAACAAGAGGATCGACAGACACCCGTTCACATAGACACCCGTTCACATAGACACCGTTCACATAGACACGCACAGACTCACGTACGACTCTGTGCTGCCACACACTTGTCTGTATGCGCGTGCATGGCATGCCTATAGCCCTGTGCTTTGGGTGTACTTTGGTGGTGCCGACAGCTTGACCTGCCCAACAGAGGGGATTACATCTACATATCTCTAACAGGACACCATGAGCACTTTAACAAGCTACTCTCACCATCCCCTCTCTCATTCACCCCCCGATTACCTGCTTCTCCTCTCCTTTGAGTGTGCTGGTCCCCCTTCTCTCCTCTCCATCCCAACTTTCCAATCCTACCCCTCACCTCCCACCCTCTGCTCTTCTCTCTTCTGCCTGTCTATTAAGTCTGCTGTCTGCTCTGATGTAATACAGTTCATTTTGACTGTGCTAGCGTTTCCCCCAGCTGTGCTGCATCAAGCAAACAGCACGCCATGCCCCCCACCCACCCACCGCCCAAAGACATCAGGCAAAGCTGGCTAACAATGAGTTACAAATATGCAACGTCACACACTTATAATCCTGAATGTTCATTTAAATCAGTGTAAAAACGAACACTGCAGATTCTTTTTTTTGCAGTGCATGACTTTTCACACAGCATCCCTGAAGACCAAATAATTTACAGTATGTGTGTGACTGCATGGGAATGCATGCATGGCGGACTGGCTGCAAGCGTGTGCCTATAAGAGGTAGTCGCTTCACACTGATTCCCTGATTAGGCTGTGTGCAGTAGCGCTGGTGTCAGATTGTCTCGGCGATAGAGGCAAATGTGGCGCCGACATGGACAAACACAGCAGGCTGTTATGACATGGACCTGCAGTCTCTCTGTATGGCTCTCTCACTGCATGACGTGACCCCCCCACCACACACACACACACACACAAACACACACACCTCAGCCACTGACAGCACACCACAGCAACCAGGATCCAGCAGTTACACTGGAATGTGGAGTCTCTTTCAGCGGGATGCAACTTTGTAATCCGTTTAATCAAGGTCCTGGAAGAGAAACATAATGTGGTGTAACTTGATTTTCCTAATATTGGCTAATGATTTAATTTCTTTGACCAAATCAAAACATCACGACTAACAAACAGAGATAACAACTGACTTGACCTCTAAATCACAAATTTAATTTGAGCATCACGACTATTCAAGAGCATTAGGTATTCCCACAAAAATGCAATGCATTCTTAAGCAGAAACCCCGTCTCTGCTGCAATCTCATTATTACAGAGTACTGAGTGGTCCCTGAATAAAGAGGAAAAACTCACACTCACTCCTTCACCACTATCATCCCCAGACCTGTGCTGCCCCCTAGTGGAACAACAGCACAAGTCTCGTCTCGACAACAGAATCCAATCCGGACATCGAATTCTCTGAGAAATACTCCACCAGTATGCACACTTGCGTATAATGATTGATGACCATCTTGACCGTATTGTGCCAAGGATGTTTTCCTTTGAAAACCACGGGAGAATGGCCAGGCCCCCGGACCCCCGTTCCCTTTGGCAGAGTAGCACGTGCATTTCCCCAGGAGGGACGCTCTAGTGCTGGGCCACGGCGGAACGGCTCACCACTCCATGGGCCCCGCAGTGTGTCCCCCCAAGGTCCCTCCTCGCGCACACTGCGCTGGTGTGTCCGGCCGCCTGCACATAGAGGAAACGCACATACTCCGCTTGACTAGAAACAAAAACATGCAGCTCGGCAAGAGACCGCCCGCTCCACAGGATACTCACCCTGCGCTAACACAGGAAAGAGGCCAGTGCAGCCAGACAAGGCTCATATGGACCAATTGTGCGCGCGCACACACACACACACCATAGTGACGGAACATATGTTCGTACAGTCACATGCAATGATACACAAACACATACCCAAGGTACATACCCTTCCCATACACGCAGTATATATGCGCGTAACGCGCACGCACACGCACACGCACACACACACACACAGGAAACGGGTCAGCTGCAGCCATTGGTATCCCATACAATCTCCCTTGGCTCCTGTTGTGTACCACTGTAAGGGAATACTGCCTTCTTTCCACCCCTGGGCTTAGCTGGTCGGGCTTACAGCAGCCTTTAAGAGGCCATTTCCTTCATAATCATCCCTGCCTTCCCCTGGCCTAATCTCCCAAAGGACAGTGGCAATTAGCCCAGGGGGGCCCTCTCTGCAACAGGGACATCTCTGGCATCTCCGTTACCTCACAAGCAGCCACTGTGACCAACTGGCTGACCAGCATCCAAGGGGAATGCTTGACCATGCTTGAAGAATCATTATACGCTAACCAGTGTATTAAATTGGCAAGATAAACCAGTTAATCAGTTAGGGCACCTTTTCCACTATGAACGGGTATTCCCTTTTATTTGGACTTTTCCTTTAGCGCTTTGGTTTAGCCTGTGTAAAGATACCTTTTGATATGACTAGTATAACGGGTTTGTATGATAGAATAAAACAAAAGAGATAAGAAGCTCCTTACTTGCAAAAATTTAAACTGCAGGTATGCATACCAGAATATTTAATATGTCGCCAGCTACATTATTATGTTCGTCACCTTCTCTACATGCAGATATTGCGATACGTGCACTCTTTCACAGCTTATTTTTTACCAATATTTGATGATGCCAATGTTGTGTATCAAGCTGCATCTAAAACCAGTCTGATTACTCTTAATACTGTCTATAGCAAACTTATGGGTTGTCCTTTTACAACTCATTACTGTACAATGTATGAACCTCTTCAGTTGCCCTCTCCGACAATAATTCAGTGTCACTGGTTACAGTTTATTTTCAAATGTATACATTCAGCTATCCTCAATATCTCAAACAACTTCTAGTACCACTCTACCAACTACCAGTTGAGGCACTCCACAGTCCACACAGATTTATTCTTGTTCCTTCAGCCTCCAAATCATTAGGTAAGCAAGCCTTTATGTTTAAAGCCCCCTCTGATTGGAACAATTTACCGGCAAATATTCAATCCATGTCATATTTTAATATGTTCAAAAGTGTACCGTCTTCTTCTTATACAATTTCTTGTACCTATTACCTTTTATAAACAATGAATAATTAATAACCATATAACCTATATCCCATCATAATAACTAACTAAATATACTTTTAAATCGGCTGTATGCTAATGCTGAAATCAACACTGACATTGGTATTTGACTCTTACTTCCACTATTATGCCTGAACGGCACCCACTGTACCTAATCTGCTGTATATAGAATATACCGTGAAGTTGTTTGCACAAAGTTAGGTGGCAGCTACTAAAGTACAAATGCTGTTGGTGTATACAATCAAGTTCAGTAATAAAAGTAAATTTTTTTGCAAGCAAGGAGCTACCAATCTCTTATATTTTATTTTGTATTATACTCAGGGCCACTTTGGATATTTGGATTCTACCATGCATGCATTTCCTTTACCCCTTCACCCTCCATTCCCAGTTTGCTTGCTGCCAGCTTAGTTTAACTGTTTGTTCATGTGTTTTTTTCCCTCTCTCTCTTCCTGTCTCTACCTCTTTGTCTGCTTGTTATTAATTCACCTCACAGTCTTTAATGGGAACCCTCTGTGTCAACTTCTTGTTTTCACATAGACATGCACACACACATCCAGAGGGGAATGAAAATGTGTTGTTTACAGATAAAAAATGTGTGCACATGCAGGCACACACACAAATGCACCATCGCGTGCACACAGCCAGACACACACGGAGGGTTCTGGCAATGGTGTAAGCTCAGTAAGTGAGAACAGTTAAGGTGGGGATCTTTCAACCGTGAGACTGTGTCGGGACTGTTGACGGAGCAGCTAGGGTTCCTCTTTGTATGCGGCATTAGCATCATTAGAGGTGGCAAAAGCTCCTACGCTGCCGTGTCTGGAAATTTCTCTCCCGCCGCATTAATCTGTCCGATGCAGTCTGCACATCTCCAGTGTCTGAGGGAGAATTAACCTGGGTTGGATAACCTTTTGTCACCAACACAAACACACACAGACTCAAACAAGTATACAAAAAAAATAAACATAGTCCCTCTCTCTCTCGCACTCGCGCACACACACACACACACACACACACACACACACACACCATTCTGTGGGGGGATTAGCTGTGTAGAATCAGGTAAAAGCATGCCTTGGAGCCATAGACCACACTACAGTAATTGACACAGGCGGCTCACACGCTCTTGACACAATGTGTACATTGATTCGCCCCGTGCTTCTGTAAATAACGGTTGTGACCGCAGCATGCAGGCGTGGAGGGCCACAGAGGAGCTGTTTTAGAGACAGGGCACACACACGCTTTTTTTCCTTAAAAAAAAAAAAAAAAAAAGATTATCCTGTCCTCAAGTCATTATGGGGAGTCGATAACAACATGTCATCGCACGGTAATGTTCCAGAGATCCTGTTGTTCCCCTATGCTGCCCCCCCCCTCTCTCAGGTCTTGTTTTAAATAGATCCAGTGTGGTGCTGTGCTGCACTGTGCCGCGGTGAGGTGAGGCCATGGTCTGCCGAGTACTGTGACATTCATCTAAATGGAATCAGATAAAGCCGGGGGGACCTGAATACCTTCAACATAAACATCACCTGGGGGCCCCTC
The DNA here is from genome assembly GCF_963280865.1 of Gymnoscopelus braueri. NCBI lineage: Eukaryota > Metazoa > Chordata > Actinopteri > Myctophiformes > Myctophidae > Gymnoscopelus > Gymnoscopelus braueri. The sequence continues at coordinate 36,445,563 of NC_137619.1, forward strand.
GCCGGTGCACAGCCCTGAACCGAGTCACAGCCAAACGGAGACGGCGAATGCTGGGGGCAGCCAGGCAATAGCCAATAGCAGAACAGCGGAGTGGAGAGAGCGATGTCAATCCCGGCCAATCGGAAGAGAGGTTTGGGGCTGCGGGTGTATCAGATGAGATCAGGCCTGTGGGCCCTGGTTTCCTGCCATGCCAAACGATACCCCCAGATGTGGGCAACGGGAGGTGATGTGGCGGTGAGGCCGATAGAGTGTGAGAAACGGATATGACCTTTACATGTGTGGATCAGGTTCCCCTGCAGAGAGGCTGGGGAGGAGTGAAGAAATGTTGATGGAACTGGTGAAAAGAGAGAGACACACACAACTACATTGACGGGCAAAAGATTGATTGATGTTTAGGTTTTTTTGCACTGAAAAGGAACCAGAAACATGATAAGATGTGGGTCAACTTGGAGGATAGATGGCACAGGGAAGCAAAACGTACCCGTTTTGCCTAATACAGTTAACAAGACAAGCTAAAAGTACAGGATATTGTTATAGCCCTAGTCAATTCAGTGAAAACGTCAAACATTTTCTGTGTGGTGTAATATTGACAGCAATGTACTCAGGGCTCATAATGTGGTCCTACTGTACCAAGTTTTATAAGTTATAATAATACACTTTATTTGTATAGCACCTTTCATGACCTGAAATGCAGCTCAAAGTGCTTTACAGAGCAGAAGAAAATGCTTTACAGAAAATGGTGTTACAGTAAGTTTTTATGAATTCTACAACGATTTAACCATACATCACTTTTCCAAAGTGCTGTGGCTGTAGTACTATCGCCTATCATTGCTGTCTAGTCGAAGGCTTGTATGTCGAAAAACGTAGAAAAAATTGTGAGAATAGCCTACGAGCTTGGCTCGAGTTGTGAGCTTGTAGATCTGCCATTATTCACTACTTTTGTGCAACACTCTTGATTGATGAAGTAGGGCATTCATTTACACAAAAACATAAAAAGTTGAAATATGGAGATAAAAGGTTCCAGAAAGGTGCCAGAAAGCAACGCTATAAGCAGTGAAGCTGCAGAGGTGGAATGGGCTAAAATGAGGGGTTGAAATGAATACAGTGCAGCGAGGGGACAATTAAGAGGCAAAATGAGGAATAGGGCGATTGGTGGCAACCCTCGCTGAGAATGAACGCACACAAAAATGAAGAACACTACTGTAGCTCAGAAGGGGAGAGTGGGATTCCTTCCCATGTTGTGGGAGGCAGGCTTCGACTTGTCCATTCTTAGATAAAGCCATCTGTCAACAGCAAGAGGAGAGACTCCTGTATGGGAACTGCATGATCGACTGCACTCAATGACTTTACCACATAAACTGGGTAGTGTGGGCTGTGCCTCTGCTTGCCATAAACAGGAGCCTGTGTGGATGGCTCAATCGTATACAGGTGACTGAGGTTACGCGACTGCGAGTACACTGTGTTGCTTGAAATGAAGCCGGCTGCCTTCAAATAAGAAAAAGTGCCGCACACACAGTCCATGACCCAAATGCATTTAAATTTGTATTATTGGATAGACCCGAATGGAGTCTGTGGCCGTGGGGGTAACCGAGAGGTTAAAACCAAGAAACAGATGAATGGGTTTCTTTAGATGTCTGTATTACAAAGTCTTCCAAAAAACGAGCAAAGGGAAAATAAAACTCAATTAAAGGTATTGTACGGTAGAACAGTGTGTTGGCCCCATGCCTCCCAGCTGTCCTCCAGTATGAAATAGGCAGATATTGGAACAGGGAGTGAGGCTAGGGAACCAATGAGCTAGAATAGCTGGGGAACGGTTAAATCCAATTCATAGAGTGCTTCGTCGCACGACCGTGTCGATCAATGTGAATGACTGATTTTCAAGTTTAACCCATTCTGACCTGAGGCTGATAAAAAAAGAAATTCTTCTAAATCCAGTTTTCTGAAACAACGTATGTTGGTACAGTGGTGTTCAAAACCTTTTCATGTCAGGGACCCCCCAAATGTTCTGTATTTGGCCGCGGACCCCCATCTGAATATTTTGTTTCAGGGACCCCGAGAAGCAAAGATTTGAGTTAAAAATGTTCGCTTTGAAAACATGTATATTCAAAGATTTGCACAAAATGTTCATGTTTTTTCAAAAATAGCTGATCTTCAAGCTCATAGCGCGGCACTCGTGCCGTGCTATGAGCTTGTATATCTGCTATTTTTGAATAGCCAAATAGATCTAAAGTGAAAACAGATGCGTTCCCGGTCTTAACTCATTCACTGCCAGAACTTTTTTATTTTTGCGTTTGACAAACTGCCAGAGATTTTTCATAGAAAAAAAAAGTACTCAGGAGCCAAGATACAAAATGTTTAAGTTTTAAGTTAACAAGGAAGTGGATTGGAGTCTAGATCTTCAACAAATCATATCTCCTTGGTCTTTAGGTTAAAAATTAAATAAATAAATAAGAAAAAAAAAAAAAAAAGTGGGGGCTTAAGGGACAAAAGTCGTTTTAGTCGTTCTAGGCAGTGAATGAGTTGTTAATGGGTTAAAAAACGCAACAGACCATTGTTTTTTCTTTTACTTAAATACTGGGCTTTAATACAAGGGTGATTTGGCTTAGATGGGAGGCGCTGTCCAAACTAAAAGGCACAGACTTGAACTGCTGGGGTTCGGCCCCTGCAAACTCCATGCATACTGATGTCCTGGCTGTTAACGGCTGGACCTGGAGCTCCGGCAGTCATTCATTAAAAGCCATTAGAAAGAACACAATCGGCCCATTTGACTGGCCTTCTGTTTCAGCCTGCTCTCCCCCCCCCCCTCCCTCCCTCTCTTTGTGTACTGGCTTTCGTGAAAAGGAGAACGGAACAGAATGGACGTCAGTGAATAAATCTGAGGGAAACTGTTAAAGCGCGATTCATGCTTTCGGCGTAAGACGGCGCCGCGCGCCAAAAACAGCAGATCTATAAGCTCACAACACGTCGCATCCGCAGCGCACTGTGTGCTTGTAAATCGGCTGTTTTGGGTGAGAGAGACAGTCGTACGATGGGAGCATGAATTGGGCATTAAAGACCCTGGGCAGTGAGCTGTTGGGCCAGCTGTTGGCCGTCCCACCGGGCAGGAAAGGAGTAATTCATTCTTGGAACAGGTCAAGCGGGCAGGAACCAATTCACTACTTCTGGGACAGCTTGATAAATGGATCTCCATTCCCCCATTCAGTCTACCTGGCCTGGAATTAAAAGAGCATAACTCCACACAACACTTGATATAATGTGTGTTTTTAGCAGAGCTTGCCGTCACTGAAAAGCTTTGTCAGGGTTTACAAGGCAAAGATCTGCACTGCAGCCACACTGTCTCCTGTTTCTTCTATTTCAAGAGCAGGAGCGACATCTTGTGGTGAGATTATTGGATAGGAAAAAACACAGCCCAGTGTATAAGGATAAGTACTTTAAGATTTTGTTTTATTGCTATCCATATATACATATATCTTTTTTTCCCAGAATATTTATAAAGCTGAAAGCAGGCATATGGGTCACTGTGTAAACAATAACATAAAAAGTGTATTATTTTCTGTAGTTTTTTTCATCATCTAACTACAAAGCGAAGCAAAACAATATGATAAAAAACAGCGACTAATGATTAGGAAGGAGCACAGTACACTTGCTTACAAATTGCTTTTACAATACTGCATAATATGATTGAGGCTGAAGGTATACAGTGTCATGTATACAGTACTTGATTGGATTAAGACAGTTGGATAGTGTGAAACTATTCTAGGCCTCATGGAAATCCTGTGTTACAGAAAACGTTATAGGAAAGGGGTATATGGCATAGGGCTGCTATGGTAACACTGCCTGGGGGTCACAACAGTATTATAGAGAAGAAGAATATGGAGGTGTTTCTGGAACAGAACACCACACTGAGGTCCCATGGATGAGGAGGATGCACTTACAATCTGAATGCACAACAACAACTTAACATCTTAATTATGCAATTAAACACACAAGCACCGTTCACAAAATATTATTCACATTGCCTGGTCCAACAGAGATAAGTTTTCTTTTTTATCTTTAGATATTTTCCATGTTAATTCTACACAACTTACACAGAGCAGAGGAAACATTGGCTCCAGTTTGTTCATTGTGTTGACTATGGATATGATTTTGCTTATGCAAATTGTAGCTCAGTGGTCTGATAAAAAAAAGAAAAGACATTACAACAACTTTCCTCAGGACGCACACACCCACACACACACACACACACAGAAGTGCATTATTCTTTTTTAACCAGCATTTCTAATAAAAATGAAAAACTAAATTAACAATGACAACAACGCAACCCTCCACAGCTAAACAAAATAACGTTATTATTTATGGTGCTTTTCCACCGCATGCTACCGGCTCAACTAAACCCAACTCTACTTGCCTTTTTTTGGTTTTCCATCGGGCAAAAGTTGTGGATAGTACTTTTTTGCGGTTTTAGAAAACACTGGTCCCAATCACTCTCCCCTGTGTGTGTGTGTGTGTGTGTGTGTGTGTGTGTGTGTGTGTGTGTGTGTGTACAGCGGAGCCTGGCTGAATAGAGGCCATCACGCTGCATTGCCAAAGTAACGGCTGCAGCAGCCATGCTGTGGTCCCTCACATGTACGTATAATGTATACAGTACTAACTACTACTGTAGATCAAATGTTATGCCTGACCTATACTTAGTTGCACGCGGGTGTCGCACACTGAAAATAGCTCTACCAGCCCACAATGGCGTGTTGTAAGCTTGTAGAGGGGCTATTTTCAGTGCGCGACACCCGCGCACGACTAAGTACAAATCGAGCCGTATGGTCCGACTGGGCAACATCGTTCAGTGTCATTCAAACAATGTGGATGTGCATTTGGTTAAAATAAATGTGCAAAAAATATATATTCTCTTTCAAATTCAGTCACGACGTAGTCACACTATATTTCCATAAAGGGAGTGCATTTACAAGATGAAAAGGGAGCGGGTAATAGAACTTTAGGGGTGGAAAATCAGGGCACAACATGACCAAGTGAATACACATCTACACAGAAAGCAAACAGTAGCACTTTGGAAATACTTTTCACACAGTGGCAAGATAAGAGTGAATAAACTTTGAACATAAAGCTTACAAACAGACCATTTAAAATGTCAAACGACTTTGCACAAATCCACAAACAGACACTGGATAGTGTAAGGGTCCATTTTAACACTCTTAGATGGACACCACTGGGGACAAGTTGATGTGCGCACGCACACACTGTTCAAATCAAACATCAAAAAACATCAAGCTCATTAAAAGTCACAGGCAGACTCCAGTGACAGACTGACAAGTCAACATGAAGGAAATCCCTCCTCAGCCATCTCCTTCCTCTCTTGATATAAAGATGAAGATCACATTGCCCTCCCCGATGAGGATAGCACTGACGACACAATGCACATTTCTACGTTCTTCCTCTTCTAATGGCCGAGGCAAGGATGGAAAAAGGATGATTAACCGACGCCCTGATCCGCAAAACACCCAACTGCATATCGTCCACTTCTCCTTCCAAAACCTACCCAACAACACCTTGTGGTCACTCGATGCTCTCTGGGCACATCTCGGCGTCCTTTTCTCCGGACACGGCCTCAGGCGTGGTCCCCTCTCCTTGGAACAGCTCTTCCATGAGCTTCTCCCCTGCTTCGCCGGCCCGCGACGCCCACAGCGCGGCGCCCTCCCTCAGGCCCAGGGTGCGCAACAGGCGGGCGTAGTCCACGAATGCCGCGCCTATGAGCTTATGTGCACGAGTGTGTCAAGGAGAATAGATTGCGACGGATAAACACACACACAGTACATCCTCACACTAAAATATTTGCTAGATCATTTGCTAGATAACAGTTAAGTTAACTTCATTAAACTATATTTTATGCGGTGTTGCTCACCAAAAAAAGCAGATCTATAAGCTTGCAATGCATCACGCTGCGACGCGTTGTGAGCTTGTAGATCAGCTATTTGCGGTGCGTGATACCATAACGCAACTAAGTATAAATGAGGCTTTACTCTTTGCCTGCCACTGACGAGATTTCTCGTCAGATTCTGCTAAGGCGCTCGCCTATGGATCACTGCAAATTTATGGTTTATTTCTGGCAGTCAAAGAGTTAAGAATGAGCTAGCTTTCACAATTTCATGCTTTCAATCTGACTTGAACACATGATGGAACTTAAGAGCTCTGATGACACTGTGCTATTGGGCTCAAATAGATTTTTATTATACATTGCACTCTGGGGAAATGATAGAGAAAGTGAGGCAGGGGAGGTGTATTGTGCATTGTGCAGGCTAGGAATGGACCTTGGGGTCCAGTAATGGGTTTTGCTAAAAAAGGATATTGGAGGAATCATTGGCCTCCATCACCCCATACTTCAGACAGGCTTCGATGAAGAGCGCAGCGCGATCAAAGTACCTCATGCTGCCCATGGGACGCGGTTGGGAGCGGAAGACAGAGATGGAGGGAGAAAATGAGAAAGCTATTGTCAGAGTTTGGCATCATCCCGTGCATTTTACCCCGAGAACCCTAAGGCATATACATCAGCCCTGCTCTTCAATTCACCATGAAAGCAAGTCTTTTTTTGCTGCCAAGGGCTTTTCAGAAGGAGAGCTGTCAAGACGCAGCACACACACAAGACACTAGGGATGAAAGCGTTAAGTCATTTACGTGTTCAAGCACTCAAACTCAAAGAAACAGATATGATTCTTTGTGTCGATGTCAGCTCTGATTTGGTGTCTGTGCAGTAGGCTGGCCTAGGCTGCGTGCCACCCGCCTTGCTCAAATTCTATCATACTAAAGGCTCAGTGCTTTTGGCTCAGTTCAGCTGACAATATATGGTGAGTGCTGAGTAAGTCTGCCTATACATACAAATGTTTTATTAATTATTTTGCTATATGGATCAGTCATAGATGGCAGATACAGCACTGTGTCTCACTTTTAATATAGAACAGTGTCGTTTAACGTTTATGTTTTTTTTTCTTTTTTTTTAACATAAGAGATAAGAAAGTGTTTACTCCATACATTGAACAAATACCGACGTCTAAATCGAGCACTCATGCCCATCCCTAGTTGACACACGCACACACACACACACACACACACACACACAAAGGCTCAATGTGAAGCTGAAGGACATCGCGTAGGACTCGTTTATGGTTGCGTGTGTGATGAGGGACAGAGGTGACAGAAGGAGGAAAAATCAATCAGCGGAAGGACGAAGAGTTTCAACAAAGGTTGACTATGAATGAGTGAATAGAAAAAATGCGTATCATTGTAAAGAGCAGAGAGAGATGATCAGGGCATCGGAGTGATAAAAAGGGTGAGAGGGATAGATAGAGCAGCTGGGAGACAGAGAGACAGAGAGAGAGAGAGAGAGATGGATATTACCTGTGCAGCATCTCTCCTACTTTGTGAAAGCATCCCAGGGACAGGAGGACCAGGATGGCCTTGGACTTCTGGTTGACCTGAGGGGAGCAGAGGTGCTCCGCCCAGCGCTTCAACACGTCCGAGCTCTCCGCTGGGTTCAGTCGAACCTGGAGCACATGTACACATACATAAGCATCAAGGGCTCAGCAAACACACGCACACACACCCCCCCCCCCCACACACACACACATACACCAATGCGTTACGTACCTTGGCCAGCCACGCAGCACGGTTCCATTCCCCATAGGTCTGCAGGTAGCGGCACGCGTCTACCGCCTTGTCGATCAGACACAACAGCTGCACACCCTCTGACAGAGAGAGAGAAAGATAGAGAGAGAACTAGGCCTGTCACAATTATTACATAATCGCCTAATTGCAATTATTTGAGATGATCGCAATTATTTTGCATAATCGTCACCATTGTGAGAAAGGTTCATACATTTCGAAACATTTTCAAAAATTTTGGAAATAGCCGATCTACAAGCTTAATAATAAATAAAAGCCTGGAGATCGAGGCTAGCCCCCGGTGCATCTCTTGTTTAGAAGGCCTAAATGCCACACAATTAAATCGTTAATCGCAATTATTTGTATGGCAATTAATCGTCAAGTAAAATGGCATAATCGTGACAGCCCTAGAGAGAACACACACATGATGGATAGCTGATATCTGATCGCAGATGAGGGTAATAACTCTGTGGATATTTAGACCCCCCCCACCCCTAATTGAAAGAACTGTACAGTACCTGCCAGCTTGCCATTAGCGATCATGTTGGTGGCCACCAGTTTGATGGTGGACTGGGAGGGCCCTGAGGAGGTGATGGTGGTCACCAGGCAGGCCTTCAGCGAGTCACAGTAGTAGCTGCTGTTGTCCGCGCTCGTCTCCAGAAGCAGCTGCACTGCCCGGTCCGTCTATAATAATAATAATCATAAGCTTTATTAGTAGAGCACTTCTTTATAAAACAGCTACTGTACAAAAGCATCCTACTATTAAAGTCGAGCTGCAATGGCTTTTTGTAACCTTTATTGTGATTTTTGGGCGGTGAAACCGCCCCTATAAGTGAGATTTGGAAAAATGTACATTTTCCTGCGCTGTGATCTGGGCCCAGGAAATTAGTAGAATTATCCTGCGCTGTGATTGGCCAATCACAGTCTATTCAGGACTGTGATTGGCCAGTGTCACATGACACATGTGCATAGCCCTATATAAGCAACCATAACTTGAAAAAAAACAAAGTTTGGTTTTTTTCAAGTTATGGTTTCGTCCATCATAAAGAGTGTTTCAATAAATGTATTTATCTTTTGTACATGATTGGTTGACTCCATTCAGTATTGTGATTAGCTAGCAAGACACCGCCCACTTCACACAGGGTGTGATTTTTTTTTAAACAAGAAAGAACACAATTCTTTCTTGTTAATTATATCTCCATGATGACCCTCTATGCTCTATGTGTGAAATTTTTTTAATTTCAGCTTTAAATAAACAAAACTGCCCTCATCCATTTTTCTCAGTGGGTTGACCGGTTGATCTGAAATTGCACACGGGCATTGACCCGATTCTTCACTTTACCAAACTTTAAGCCGTTTATTAGCATATTGGCCATGGGCTATTGCAGAAACAATTGAAGAAAACAAGCAGTACAATTTGATTAAAATATTAATATGAACCAAAGAATAGTAAAAACTAACAAAACTTTAAAACAGGGCTGATGGGCTGTTAGACTTTTAGTCTTGTTTTAAAGATTTGTTCTTTGTTTTAGCCGTTATGGTTGTGCTGCTCCTAAAACCCCAGATACAGTAGTAGTTTTTTTTCCGAGATATCTTGTTTATGACTAAAGGGTTGGAAAGGAAAGTGTCATGGCACTCTGCCCATTCCATTCTAGATACAGTATCTTTTGTGCAGAGACGACATTTTGACCTGAGCATGGTGCTAAAGGAAAGGTCTTGGGGTCACTCAAATCAATATGGTTTATTCTCCAGGGAGCATGGATACACTAGTTTCATGGCAATCCGCACATTACATTTTGAGATCTTGTTTGGGACAAAACTGCTGTATTGACCGACTGACTGACAGACAGACTGACCTCACCATCCTTAACTCATTCTGTGCCACATGACGTCAAAGACGTCACGAGGCCTGACGCCCCGTGTGCCACATGACGTCAAAGACGTCATGAAAAATAAAAAATAAAAATATATATTTTATTTTTTTTGAAAAACATGTTCAGAACCCAAGATATGATGATTTGAAGATTTGCTGCTCCATTCACTTCTTGTTTAACTTTTTACAGAAAAAGGCTGTATCTCGGCTCCTAAGCACTTTTTTTTTACAATGAATTTTGTTGTGGCACTCAGAACCAAAATTCCATAAATAAGCATGGCATTGAAAGAGTTAAGGGGGTTTATAGTAAGTTGCGTGCTGGTGTCGCACACCGATATTAGTATCTCACAATGCATCAAGCTTGAAGAACAGCTATTTTTGGTGTGTGACACAGCGAGCAAACCGAGTATAAATCAGGAATTAGAGCCTCGCTGCTAGTTAAGGGTAAGACAAGTAAATAAGTAAAGATAAGTAAAAACATAAAATCAGGTTTAAGCAAGTCTATGAAGGTGGGTCTCAAAAAGCGATTTAAAAGAGGACACCAAGTTTTGACACTGAAAGAGAAAGATTTAATAAGGAGAGCAGTGGGAGAAATAAGAGTTGAGGTACACAGGGGCACACATGGAACCATATGGTTCAAATGATGATGTTGTTGTTGATGTGTTGTGGAGTGAGGGCAGAGGGACAGGTTCACGGAGGGCCCGCTGTGCACGCTGGCCCCGAACAGGCTGCCCATTAAGGGGACTGCACTCTTCAGCTTTTTGCTGTGGCTGACCTATCCTCCTCTCTGCTGTTAACAGGTCCCTCTGAACCCAGACGGCCTGCTGACTGCAGCAGTGATTAGGGGGGATGGCAATGAGATGGGTGAGAGGACTGTGAGTGACTCCATTCTCTATGTGGGAGTGAATTACGGGAGAGTATAGAGGGGCAGCATTCACTCCCCCATAATAGGATGGGGTCTTATTATATTGGTATCACAAGGCCCTCATGATACACAGCTGAGGAGGTTGGATGTGTGTGTGCGTGTGTGTGCAGAGAGAGAGAGAGAGAGAGAGAAAGAGAGAGAGAAAAAGAGAAGCATTATTTCCATATGTAGCCGGTAGTGATGTGCGGGTCGGGTTTTTTCATGACCCGCCCCGCCCCGCCACGGAACCCAACCCGCCTCAACCCGCCCCGCGAACCCATATATAAATCTATGGCTCAACCCGCCCCGCGACCCGCGGTGGGTATATATATATATATATTATATAGCGCTCTTTTAAGTACCCAAAGTCGCTTTAAATGTCTACAGTAGCACAACATTGTCATGGGCTAAATAAACAAGCATGTTGTTCAAAATAGGGTTTTTTTTTTTTTTTTTTTTTGTGAGAGCGGCTGACCCACTCACCCGCAGCCCGCATCATTGCCTCTGAAATCCTGACTCGCCCACCCGTGCCGCGGGTTGACCCGTGGGTTACGGGTCGGCCCGCTCATCACTAGTAGCCGGCCTTCATTTGAAATATTTATGTGTTCAAGCAGTCATGTAAGAAGTTTGTGAATACATCCTCCTTACATTCCTTATCTGTCTCTGTAAACACAGTAATATCCAAATAGGGCTCCCAGTGCGCTGTCGTGGAATTCTGGATCAATCAGCATTCAGTGAGGCACATAGGAGTCGAGACAATATTCTAGGTGGTGATGATTATGCTTTATGTACATGATATCATGGTCAGAAGTACGTTAACACTCATGTCAGTGGTACGGTAGTTCTGCCTCAAGCACAGGGCAGAGATCATAGTTATACTGTATCTGCCTGAAGGACAAACTGAACCATAACAAGATAGGCTGTACCAAAACAATAGGCCTAGTAGGCCTAGTGGAGACATTTAGGCTCTTACAAGAAGCTGTCAAATATCATAATGTATTGTAGAAGTATTATAAGTGATGGTAACATATAAAGGTTAGATATAAGCAGCCATATAATTTCTTCCTCAGCGCGCTCCTGGCACGCATGAAGAAGTAAAAAGCAACAACACCTGCTCAACCCGTTTCAATCCATCTGATCTGAACACAACACTTACTGTATGCTCAGCAATAGAGGTGGCATTTCAAGCACTTAATGCTTCATTAATCCTACGAAATAACAGAAAAGGTTACCGCTGTTATGCCTGTTATGCAGTATGCAGTATGGAGCGCCTCTATTACAGTAGTTTGTGCCGTGCCGTGCGCATGGAAATATCTGATCTCCAAGCTCAGAAAGTATCGCGGAGCGATGCGTTGCAAGTTTGGAGATCAGATATCTTTGTGCAGCAGTAGCGCCCAACTAAGTGAAACATACGAATGTCTCTCAACTCGGTGCGTTTTTGGAGAGCTCTGTCAGGCTGTCATGGTGAGGAAAGAGAAAGGTGGAGAAACGTAACACATTGGGATGCTTTAATATATAATAGCCAACTGAGAATGTGAATATTAGTTGATATGTCAAGATATCACAGATTTCTATTGGACATGAGGCATGATTAGGCAGAGCCAACAGTTTCACCGGCGTCTCCTGACATCATCATATCACATTATTAATGCAGATACGCTGCTCCCGCTCGTATGCTTTCACTTCAGGCACAAGGATGCTAGGAAAGCATTCTGTGCTCCTTTGAGCTCACCACCTTAAATGCACGAAAGATAGCACTGCGTCTTAGCGCAACGTTGTTCTTAACACATTGAATGCCAAAAACGGTCCGGACAGTTTTTGAGGATCCAAACGAGAAGTGCCGAAAACGGTCCGGACCGTTTTTGACCCAATTCTATTTTTATACATGTGGGCCACGTGGGGCGCTAAAACGAAACTTTGACATCACCCAAGGAGTTTCTGAGAAGAAGAGGCTGGATCTGGCTCCATGTCAAAAATCCTTCCGGTCGGCGTTTTCAATGTTATCTCCTTGACTAAAAGCTTAATATCTCCATTTCTTTTTAACGTGGTGAAAACGAGCCGTTTTCGATCGGCGATCACGCTGCAATGGAGGATCGCGTTAGAAATATTATTGTTCCAGGCGTTAGTCGGGACCCTCCGCCGTCTCGCACGCACGCTTTGTTTACATGCACTTCCGCGTCGGGGCTTCTACAGCACGAAACGTATAACGCAAGTGGATGGAAGAAATGCAGGCACTCAACGTATAATATTTTAATAAACCTCTGGCACCCAATGTGTTAAAGGTAATGGTGGCCAACACTCTGTTTGGTTTGATTAATGTAATGCCCAAACCACACCTATGAATAATCCAGGGCTGTTTCGTATCTAGCGCCGGTGTTGCGCTTCGCGTAAGATAGCTAAATAGCGCTGGGACACACCCACCATGGCACGAGGTAAGACATAGCGCCAGATGTTAAGTTGCGCCCTTAAAATAGGGCCCCTTGTGTCTATGAGGATTAAGGAGTATGGGTAGTGTAGTACCAACCTGGCCCAGAAGGAGGAGCTGGTCAGCGCATTTCTTGGTGTGTTCATAACTGGATCTTTTCACCTCCTGCAGGTGAACTCGATCCAACTGGAATTTCTGCAAAACGGGAGTTAATCAAGACGATGTCACTTCACACTCAAAACATTGTCACTCAAAAACTAAGCATTTCTAGACACATGCATATTTTTTCACCCAGATTTGGTATCACCAAGGACTTGAAGTAAAAAAAAAAAAGAAAACAACATTAATGGGACATATGATCAAAGGTGCGTGTGTGGTTGAGGGAATGATCACATGTGTCAAGGTATAGAGGTGTGTGTGTGTGTGTGTGTGTGTGTGTGTGTGTGAGATATTTTTTTTGGGGCATGTGCCTGCGGTAAGAGGGGAGACTTTTATTATTTCCAGTATTCTACAGTATTGCGTGTCGACATAATCACATTTCATATTCCCTCCTGCTAGAGAGCGGATGGCATTCAAACAAATGAGTGAACGGTGATTTCACACAACAAAGCAAAACAATAGTACTGTAACAAAATAAAACTGCAGATTTTTACAAAGCGTGAAGTTCATGACAGGACTGGGGCAAAGACATAAAAGAGAAGAATGTATGTGTTGTGTGTGCGCGTGTGCGTGTGCGTGAGTGTGTGTGTGTGTGTGTTTGTGGGTTAGTGTAAACTTTGCCAAAGACAACACCCCAATTAAGGGGGTGAGAGACAGGCAGGCTCTATTTTTTGTTTGTGCTTCTGTGTGTGTGTGTGTGTGTGTGTGTGTGTGTGTGTGTGTGTGTGTGTGTGTGTGTGTGTGTGTGTGTGTGTGTGTGTGTGTGTTCATTTGAAAATCATGAAGCAGAAATGCGTTATTATTTTGTGAAGATGAATTCTCCTCTGAGGCACAGCCATTGTAATAAATCCTTAGAGATAACCAAATGATCTTAGTTTAACTTTGGAGCAACTTGTATTGAAAACTTGTGTTAGTTAAAAGGCTAGTGTGTGTGTGTGTGTGTGTGTGTGTGTGTGTGTGTGTGTGTGTGTGTGTGTGTGTGTGTGTGTGTGTGTGTGTGTGTGAGTGTGTGTAGACTGCCATCACTGACAGCATTCTGGGTAGCTCTTTGCTAAATACATGTTTCTGTTCACTGCGTGTTCCCTCATTAACAGGGAGCAGAACATTCAGGAGGAATAAAGTACAGCGCAAACACTTCAAGTTTTGAAATGCCAGAGAATCGTTTTACAAAGAAATAAAACACTATTATTTTAGAACATCCATTAACAGAAAGACCGCTAAAAGCTTGAAGAAATCAAGTGGTCCCTTCGCTGGGCATTGGAAATTTGAGTGTTTCGAAGCAACTAAAAGTAAAATTTCTTATTCATGGCCATCCTTTGGCCATGAAAAAAAGGAAAGGAAAAGGAAAAAGATAATAATCAAAATGCTCTTTCCTAGAAAACCAGGGTATGCTGATGGGCGTCTGGTGGAACAAAAGCCTAGACCAACTAGAAACCACGGAACATTCGAAAAATGTGAACTTAATTTTTGGTACATTGTTCAATTTCTTTCTGAAAGGGAGCCGCAATGACACTGCATATTGAAGAATGTGGGGTTCATCAAGACTTATGACAGCTCCACCAACCCTCAGATCTTTGATTAAAAGCCTCCACTGTCACCTAGGCAACAAACAGGGTGGATGTCTTGTCTCCACTTGGTTGGCTGCGTGGCTGCCATGCCAACAGGCAGTCTAAGGCAGAGAGACAACACTGAGGAAGGGCCAATCAATCGAGTGTTCTATTAAGGTAAACTTTTGCCAACACAGTGTACGGAGGGGGGGGTGCTGTGGTCGATATTAAGTTTGAAAAAGTCACGCTGCATTGTTTATCAAAAAGCTCTACACTCTACCAGCCTCTCTCTCCCCATTTCCAAGCCGACACAGCTGTGTCATCGATGAGGGACATCGATCTTTCCAATGACAAAATTGCACAAACAAGGACATTTCTTGTTCTTTTTGTTTCATTGCTGCGACTATAGCTGGGTATTATTGACTCAAGGTCAGTGTGACAAGGGAAAACATTTGGTGGGAGTATGGAGGGAGATGAAATGCTAAATTTGCCCGCAAAGGCTCCTTCAAAAACTGGGCTTAGTGAGAGACTAAGGAGAAAAACTGAAACACTTTCAACCTGGCGTCCCTATTTTGGGCATGTCATTATAGGAGAAAGATTTCAAAACATTTAAATACACACACCAGGTAAACCTGAATGCACACACACACACACACACACACACACACACACACACACACACACACACACACACACACACACACACACACACACACACACACACACACACACACACACACACACACACACACACACACACACACACACACACACACACACACACACACACACACACACACAGAGAGCTTGCTTACTTGGAAGTAGGCGCTCTCGCACAAGGTGTCATGGCAGATATCCAGATGGCTCTGGTTGACAGGGTGGGTTCCTTCACCCTGGCGTTCTGCCGTGGGTACGCTCAGTTGTCGAGCCTGGGCAAACGACTGAAGGTAGTGGGCTGCCACCGTCCAGAACTGGAGGTCTGACTCATCCCCGAACAGCCTGCGGGGTGCATACACAACCACAGCAAGGCTTTAGTTGATAACCCAGTGTGGATAATGATCTCCATTAACTCTTTAAAACCGGGGAAGCATCGTTTGTGTCATTTCTAAAGATTTCTTTAGCTATTCAAAAATAGCAGATCTACAAGCTCATACATAATAGCACCGCGCAATGAGCTTGTAGATCTGCTTTTTTAGAAAAGTTGTGAAAATGTGGAATATATTTTTTTTCTTGGAATATATTTTTTTCAAAGTGAACATTTGTAAAATATTTAGTTCCAGGGACCCCCAGAAGCAAAGATTTGAGTTACAAATGTCCGCTTAAAAAAATAAATGATTTAAAAAAAAATAGCAGATCTACAAGGTGCCGCGCTATGAGCTTGTATATCTGCTATTTTTGAATAGCCAAAACAAATCGAAAGTGACAGAGATGCGTTCCCCGGATTGAATGGGTTAAATCAGTTAGCTACTGTAAGTATAGGCTGTATTTTTGTTGTCGTGTTGTGTTGTACCATAAGTGCTTTGTTCTCTAATGACCACAGATCCCCAACACATCCATTGTCCAAGCCCACGCCTTGCCCCCCTGGCATCATGCTAGCTTTAGTTCAGACGGACCTTTTATTCCTTTCGTAATTGTCAGAGTTTGCAGATTACACAAAGCTGTTGCTTGGTTACCTTTCTCGATCGAAAAAAAAAAGGCAAGGAAGTTCCAAATGGGTAGATGGGGGTGACGTCGCAAGAGCTTTCAGAAGACAAAACGAAAGTGTTATTCTGTACAAAGAAGGACCTTGGGTGTTCTCAGGTAAATTAAGGTTTTAATAATGCAATGCGAAAAAAACAGGGAGAAATTACAGTTCAGCTCGGAATAGCTCACTTCTAGGCATATGTGCATGCCCGGTGGGAAATTAAAACTGGGGCGCCGCAGACGCAAGAAATGAGGGCTTGCTGACATTTCCTCGCCTGTCACGCATTGCGTTGAGAATGCAGAAGAGTGGTGTACCACCACGTCTAGTTTATTACATCCCAATCTGTCAGGCAAAACAAAGAAACTGACAAGTGACTGGGCTTGAAAAAGTACATTATAACTGCCGCACTTCTCAAAACAGACAGCCCCAGCCAGTCAGCCAGACAGGAAGACAGCAGAACAAAAATCACTCAAGCCACTGTCAGACATCGCAATGTCATGCTTTCTGACCGCCCAGAGAGTTGTTTGTACCACACCGTGACCCGACACGATGCGGTGCGTGAAGCCTGATTGACACTTGGGTGTCTCATAGCGTAAAATAGCAGATCTACAAGCTCACAACGTATCACGGTGCGAGCTTGTAGATCTGCTATTTTTCGTGCACAACGCTGGTGTGCAACCAAGTATAAATCAGGCATTATCGTGCCGTCTTACCTTCATGGCAGTGGTGTAAAGTAACTAAGTACATTTACTCTAGTACTGTCCTTTTGAGGTATTTTGAGGTATTTTTTACTTTACTGGAGTATAACAATTTTAAATACTTTTACTCCACTACATCTCAGAGACAAATATTGTATTTTTACTAGTTACTTTGTAGATTTTTTTTATTATTGCAAAACATAGATTACCACTTCAGCCCTATATATATTTTGGCCATTTGAAAATAGTCGATCTACAAGCTCTAGATCTACAATGCGTCGCATCGCATTGTGATCAGCTATTTTCAAGAGATATTCTTATACATTTTTAACTTGTGAAATGGGACATTCTGCACATTGAGGACTTTTACTTTTGGTACTTATATATATTTTGATGACAATACTTTTGTACTTTTACTCAAGTAAATTTTGATTACCGGAATTTTACGTGTAACAGAGTGTTTCTACATTGCAGTATTGATACTTTTACTTAAGTAAGAAATGTGTGTACTTTTTCCCACCACTGCTTCATGGTGTCATGTGCCCCAATGTCAATTGGCCATCATTTCACACACAATTACCCATGAGGCACTATACTGTAAGGGACGACTCACCGTGAGACGAGCAGGCAGCGCTGCAGCAGGTTGAGCTCGGGGTCCTGCAGCACGCTCTTCAAGTCGCTGGGGAGCCAATCAGAGTCACACAGTCACAACATGGTTACAGCCAATTACGCTTCTTGCACACACAGCACATACAGATGCCGATGCCGGGGGGGGGTCCGCTTATCTGTCAGCTGCCTGCAGAGCTCATGCTGAGCAGGCATCGTCGCTGTCTAAAGACAAAGGATTGCTGGGGAGGGAGCCTGGGACACCCGTCTGGAAGGCATGAGTTGTGAATGCAAAAGGACACAGCTTCATACCCATGGCACACCTACCGCAGGCACCACGCCCTGTGAAGGCAGGTGCTTGCATGGTTGCATACCCGTGCATGCATGCTTGTTTGAATTTACTAAAGCAAACACACAACCACAAGCATACAGTAAGCAGAGGTAGGCAGCCTTAGGCACGGGCGCCACTGGCACACTGGCATAAGTGTGAGAAAAAAACAAAACAATATTAAAATAATGTTGAGTCAGTTAAATTATGTCCACTCACATCCATGTTCAAATTACATCCTGCAAATAAGTCTGCATTCATTCAAACTGATAACTCTGACTGGGGAGGGAGTCTGGGAGATAGGTGGGTTATTGAGTCTAATGATCATTACACCCTTATGTAAAAGAAAATATTTCTAAAGAAAAAAAAGGTTATGTTATATAGCCTATGGGCAATCAAAATCAGTTGGCAATATTGGTTGTTATGTTATATAGCCTATGGACAGTTGGCAATATTACATTTTGATGTGGTGTCGTAATTAAACTTAATGTTGATATGGCACACTGACTATCAAGAAAATGAAAACATGGCACTTCATGTCAAAAAGGTTGCCAACCCCTGCAGTACTGTAATAAAACCTACATAAACCCACATTAACCCAATGTGCACGCACACGCACAGACAGACAGACAGACAGACAGACAGACAGACAGACAGACAGACAGACAGACAGACAGACAGACAGACAGACACACACAGGACAAACACACTCACACACAGGACAAACACACCAACTCATGCGGTCACATTCTGGCCAGCTCCGAAACAAACAAGGCACTATCAGACTCCTCTCCTAGCGTGCGCCAAGAAGCCCTTGTGCTGCAAGAAGACAACGGAGTCATAACTCACTTAGACATAGCGTTGAGCTGCTCCTGGATCAGACCCTTTATCTCATCTTTTTCAATGTAGTCCCTGGAACAAAGAGAGGGATCAATCTCAGCACATGATTAGAGAGACAAAGCCCATCCAGTGCTCCCTAACATGGGAAACCCTGGGCAGAGGTTCGTTCCATAGGCAGCTCAGAGCCTTTTCTCTGTCAGAAATACGTCAAACTGAGGTGGTGAGAAAGAATAGATAGCTCTCATCTCATATTTATGTCCTTCATTATAGGCTAGATATTGGGCAGGAGGGTGTGCGGTTAATGGAGGAAACGCTCAGTAATGCTAAAAGTCTGCTAAATGGGGATAATACGTCAGGTTGCAGTTAAAACAGTGAGGCATCTCTCTGAGAACCCCAAAAGCCCAGACCTCTTCAGTGTAATGTTTTTTTGTATTCCCCTGATGACCTAGCTTTATGGAGGTGAGCGTTTCACACTGGTAATTGGTATTTCCTTTATGGCAGCATTAAAACTGAGTGTTAGGGTGTGTAGCATTGCACCATCTCATCTCATTTGATAGCCCATGACGGCCGTGACATCAATACCGATGTGTTGGAGATTTAAGACACTTAACCCCTTCCTGGTTCACAGGTCCCAAGTGTCTGCGTTTTTAATTGTAAAATAACAAATAAAAACAGAAAAAACTATTAGTTTGCTTCCCAGTGGGTGGGGGTGGGTCACTAATCAATAAGGTCAATTGATACGGTCAATTATTAGCGAAACACTTGACTAGGTGGGGGACTATCTGTCCATGTTAAGAGGTTATACCTACACTTGAGTGATGTCCATGGTGAAGGATCCAGACCATGGCTGTAGCAGCAGGAATGCCTTGAGGGTGAGGGCAGCTCGGGGGAGCAGCAGGTAGGGACACCATACTGGGTCTGGCAGAGGTCCCCAGATACAGCAACAATTAAAAACATTAGTCGATGGCTCGTTAATGTTTCCTTCAGTGATAATTGCATGTTAACATAATCAATTTTAATTGCGTCTAATGCAGGGGTCTTCAACAGGGGGTCCAGAACCCATAGGGGGTCCTCAGAGTTACTACAGGGGGTCCGCCAAATCTTTGTGTGATATGATTTTTTTTTTACCTTAAAGGGTAAGACCACTTTGGTAGAGGTTTGGGTTGTGTAGTTACCTTGCCATGATGTAACTCCAAAGGTGGGCAAGAAATAAAAAATAATTGCTCCATTGATTATAAATTGATAATTCAAAATATGCTCCTCATTGACTTACATTGTACGGTAAAACAGCTCTCAAAGTCACTCTTTTAGCACATAAATGAACCCAAACATAGCTGATTCAGGCAATATAGAACATCACCAAACCCAGTACTGTTTGTTTTTTTAATAAAAATGTCAACTTCCTGTTGATTTTACTATTTGAAGATCTGGATCCGGATCCGCGGATCCAGTCCAGGTTTTCTACTTATTAAAAATGGCAAAATCAACAGGAAGTTGACATTTTTATAAAAAAAAAAAACAGTACTGGTTTGGTGATGTTCTATATTGTCTGAATCAACTTTGTTTGCGTTCGTTTATGTGCTAAAAGAGTGACTTTGAGAGCTGTTTTACCGTACAATGTAAGTCAATGAGGAGCATATTTTGAATTATCAATTTCTAATCAATGGAGCAATTATTTTTTATTTCTTGCCCACCTTTGGGGTTACATCATGGCAAGGTAACTACACAACCCAAACCTCTACCAAAGTGGTCTTGCCCTTTAACCACCTTTTCTGAGAACTCTAGCCAAAAATAGCCGATCTACAAGCTCACAACGCCTCGCAGCTTGTAGATCGGCTATTTTTGGCAAAGAGGTATAGGTGTAGAGGGGGAAAAAAGCAGACCAAGTAAACAAAAAAAGTTGAATCTGAAACACAATTTTATACAATATAGAGGGGGTCCCTGCTTCATCTCTCTCTCAGCCACGGGGTCCTTGGGCTGAAAACGTTGAAGACCCCTCGTCTAATGTACAATGCCATTGTACACACACACACACACACGCACACAAAATCGATTGGTATCGATCACTCTTCCCGTCCACTGCAATTTTTACCCGTGAGGTCCTGTTCATCCATGCGGTAGCTGGCAGACTTCATGGCCATCTCTAGCACTCGAATGCAGCCGTCGTCTGAGGCCAGCACCACCTTGTCCGACGTGCACCAGTCTATGTCCAGGATGCGGTAGTTGACGTTCCGACCAATCCTTATGCTGCTCACCATCTGCACCTGCAGGAGGGAGGATCCAGGGGGGGGCGTGGGGGGGTGAAAACCACTAAATCCATCTTATGTGACATGACCCCAATCAACGCCTGCTACAACCCCTTTAAAAATTCAGAGAAAATGACAACGATAATGATTTTTATTGAATAAGTGGGTGGTGCGGGTTGATTCATTGAATGGAGCGTTAATGCTGGACGGCAGGAGAACACCTTGTCCAACACGCACTGCCAAACTTCTGGGGCTTACGGTACAAAAAGACCCGCAGTGGAGCAAACAGGTCTCCACAATGACAATTATTTTTCTCTGCATCACCTCAGGGGAGCCAGTATCCCCAAAAGAAGACCTTGTGGCTGTCTATACAGGATATCTGAGACCCAGTCTGGAATGCACTGATTTAGCACAATAAAACTCAAAGACGATAAATCAAAACAAACTTTAAATCCCATCAGAGCGAACTGATCGATATAAAGGATCCATGATCCGTTTCATCACATTTCTCATGAACAATTGTGTGAAAATGGACTGACGCACTGCGGAAGCCTTTTTTAAACATATTTTAACTGTTGATACACTGCCTTAGAGTTAGGAATTGTTGGACTATTTATTTAGTTATTTAATTTATTTAGACTTTTAAAGAACCAATGACACTGCTAGCAATCATAAAATGTATTTCTGCATATCTATGCATTTTCTGTAAAGAACATGAAGCTAGCTAGGCAGGACATATCATGGATATTGATTGGCGTTTACAGTAGCCAATGAGACTCCATAAAACCAGGTGTTTCACCAGGGGGTGGTGCCTTACAACTCGCTGTTGGTTGGTTGTCTTGTCATGCATACCAAGCTGACAAAACCAGAAGCCAAAACGTTGCTTAATAACCCAATCTTTGCTTTAACCCATGTTTAAATCTACAGGAGACGTCACACACATTTTTCTTATGGGAGGGATAATAAATTGACAAGTAACACTTCTTTTCCTTGTATCCTACTGCTGCAGCCTGGTGTCATTGTAGATGTGTTTATGCAAACCACAGATCTCTTCCTGTACATGTGTGGGCCACTGGCAAATGCATTAACTTAAATAGCATTACAGATACCCTGAAAAACTATTTTTTTTAGTGGATTTTTGGGACAGATACAGAATATAACACAGGTTCAAGCCCAAGACATGATACAGTTAACACACTTAAACATTGATGTTGATGTCATGAGGACTTTAAGATGCTTTCACCGTTTGTTTTCATTTGACTATACTGTATGTAATGCCCATGCATTTTCAGTGTACATACCTCTACCATGTGGGCAATAATAAACGTAAAGACAAGCCCCTTGTGGACAAACAGTCATTCAGAATGACATTTTCAAAGCCTGCTTCTCTGGCTTATTTAGGGGCTGTATGGGAGCCATTACAATGCGGCTGTCAGCGAAGCACTGGTGCATTTCAGATATCTCTCCATTTGATTCTCTTGCTCTCCCTTTCCCCTCTATGGCTGTCGCTCTCTACTTTTCTCTCGGCAGCTTGCCCACATCTGTTGTCTGCTTTTACCACAGGGGAAAGGAGATCTCCTCCCGGCTCCCCATAGAAATTCATTTCTCCCTTCATACGGCACGACTCCATAGGGGACTCCCAACACACCCACCCCGGCCCCCATTTCTTTATTTTCCCCACCTCCGTGCTTTGCTAGTCATCCACCAGAGCATCCATCTTCGTCCAGGCTCATCTGTGCCTCTCCATATATTTTAAGTGTTCTCTAAAAGCTGCAGGGTAAGCTCGCCTCTTAACTGGGTTTTGTTGTTTAGCATGTGAGGGAACAGGGAGAGAGGCTGGTCTATATTAGATCGAGTGATGAGTTGGAGAGCCTGGAATACAAGGTAGAAATGTACTTAAGTGAGGTATAATGAAGGCTGTGCCGAGAAAGAAGTCTTTCCCAGAGAGAAAAAGACCATTGAGGTAAACAAATTTAACCCATTAAGACCGGGAAGGGAACGCATCTGTGTGTCATTTTAAGATTTCTTTGGCTATTTCAAAATAGCAGATTTACAAGCTCATAGCACGGCACCGAGTGACACGCTATGAGCATGTAGATCTGCTATTTCTTTGAAAAAAATTGAAAATTCGTGCTAATATTTGAATATATTTTTTTTAAAGCGAACACTTTTAACTCTGTTACAACTTCTGGGGGTCCCTGGAACAAAATATTTTGAGATGGGGGTCCACGGCCAAATACATAACATTTTTGAGAACCACTGATATTATAGGAACATACGTTTTTTTCAAAAAACTGTTAGGATTTAGAAGACATTTGTAAGCAAAAGATTTGAGCAAAGATATGAGTTACAAACGTTTGCTTTAAAAAATACTAGTCCATACCTGTGGGGGGGATATGGACGCGCCACGCAATGAGCTTGTATATCTGCTATTTTTGAATAGCCCAAAAAATCAAAAAAATGACAGAGATGCGTTCCCGGTTTGAATGGGTTAAAGAGAGATAGTGCATAGTCCTATCTATTCTTGTTATGGATAATGCTATGAGTGTCCGCGGAAACAGTTTAACCTTTAGCGTGAGAGCTTTTGTGACATACTGACATTGCTGTTTAGAGACCCATTATAGTCCCACCGAGAAACATACACCAAATACAAATCCATACATCCTGAAAAGAAAAGAGCAAGAAACTTTCCAGACCATTTTGTTTCATCTGAGTAATGTGGTGCTGCTCTGCTAGAATGTTATCAATTATGCAGGGGGTGGGGGTGTCTGTCAATGCCCCAGGCTATCAAGTAATTACACATTCTTTTTTTATTTTAATCCGGTTGATTTAGGGTCTGTTCATTATTTAAATTAGAATGGTGAGGGTCGTAGGAGGAATTTAGAGCACTCTGAAATAAAACGTTGTGACCCTCCTGAAAGAAATATGTTTTCTCTTTCTTCAAGTGAATGAACAAGAGAAGAAAGTGACCCTCCCCCAACCAAACAATAGAAAAATCACACCCAGTGTGAAGTGGGCAGTGTGGTCATCACAGTGGTCATCACAGTGATTTTTTAAGTGCATAGTCCTATTTATAGGTTATTGGTTTCATCATGTGTCTCACTAGCCAATCACAGTGCTGAATAGAGTCAGCCAATCACAGTACAGCTAGGGGTGTACTAATGCTAGGGGTGTACTAATTATGAGCCAATCACAGTACAGCGAAGGGTGTACTAATGAGGTGTCCCAACCCCACTTATAGGGGCGGCTACACCGCCCAAAAAAACAACGGTATAATAAATAGACCAACCTTTCGTGGGTCAGGGACAAGCCATAGGCTGCCGTGTTAAGTGGTCAGATGGGTGGCCCACGTGCATTTTCAGAGCACGTTAAGAATAATCAATACAGTAGCTTGCGTTCAGACTTGGATATACTTTAAGTTCCTATTTAGCAGTATCACAATGAAAACTTACTTTTCAAGGCTTTAAAGAAGATGTTCTATTATCATTCAAATCTTAGTGTTTTATCAAAATATTTGGGGGCACACTTGCAATATCCTCACCAGCCATCAGTGGGCCCCGGGGCCTACAGGTTGAGAACCACTGGAATGGATAACTTTGAGCCATCCACATGGTTTGTGGCCATTGCTGTGAGACAGCAGCAACTCATCCAACACTCATTTCATTCATCTCAGCGTACAGTATAAAATAGTGGTCTTCCTTTTTCTCCAAATCATTTTAAAATTTGAAGAGACTTTCTTCAGGAGAGAGAGACTAGCAGCACAGTAGCAGCGCCAGGATTGTCATTTTGGATGGCCACGTCAAAGTGGTGGGTGGGCAGAGTCTGTGTGCATGACTGAATCAGACCGAACCCCCTGTACTGTACTGTAGTTGTGTATGGCTGCACTATAATAGCCAGCACGACACTCACCACCACTGTAGCGGGAAGTCAAGAGAAGAAGGCACTTCCACAGTGCTGCATGCTTTTCACTTTGCCTAAAAGTTCAGCCAAAATCTAGCTTTCAGTCCAGTATTTCTTCTGTTCTCTTTCCACCAAAATAAAGAGAACTGCAGTAAAAATTGGACTTCCTGTAGATAGTAGTCAGACTTGATGAATAGGTATGAATGGGACTCCAGTTCTATGTTGTGGGTTCTACTGTATTATCTGAACTGGGGCCATGATTCAGAGGGACGGCTGGAAGGATTTGTATTGCACCGTTGGAGATGAAATTCTCTGAAAAAAACAGACATCGGTCCCAAATGCCTTACATCGCCGGCATTGAGGGCTCTAGCTCTAAATGTTTTTTTGATTAGCTACGACTTTTGATGGAGGAAACCATCTATAATCACAACCAGCAGCGAGCCGTCGTACGTGGAGAGGACACTGCTTCAAAATGCTGAACATCACCTCAAACTCTAAATGAATTTCCTATGAAGTCACTGTATGAACACACTGCGGAGCTTAATTACCTGAAAATCGAAAAAAAACGAAATATTAAAAGAGGAATATTAGGTTTGCATTTCTTAAAACTTTAAGT
Organism: Gymnoscopelus braueri; assembly: GCF_963280865.1. Taxonomy (NCBI): domain Eukaryota; kingdom Metazoa; phylum Chordata; class Actinopteri; order Myctophiformes; family Myctophidae; genus Gymnoscopelus; species Gymnoscopelus braueri. The sequence continues at coordinate 36,471,057 of NC_137619.1, forward strand.
TATCTAGCTAACGTGTAAGCAGTTAGCTAGATAACTCCCCATCATCCCGCCCAGGTTCCCCCAAAGCGGTACATCTAGGGGAAACACAAACTATTGTGAGAGAAATATACTGTACTGGTACCATCCCATACGTTCAAACTGTCCCTTAGTACTATTGGACTGCTTGTATGGTTCTCTGCAAATGTACCTCTTTGGTGTCCCAGACTTCTGCCCCATCTGTGTACATGACCAGCAGCTTCTGGTTGCCCTTTCCTGGGGCAAAGCGGATTTTCTTTACCCAGCCACGGTGAGTAGGGATCCCCCTGGAATAATAAGTCAAGTTAGTCAAAGCTATTTGTTTACAGACACTCTGTTTATTTGCTTCAGTAATGACTGTACTACCTATGAGTATGTAAAAGAACAAAAATGAATAAACAAAACGTTTAAAAAAAAAAGAATCTATTTGTTTACATTTCATACAGAGGGAAACTCAATTTGTAAAACAAACAACAAAAAAATAACTGCACTAGTTAACCTGCGATTCATTGGCTGATTGTCTGGTGTTCTTTATTGTTTTTATTACATTTATTTTCTATTTGTTTGCCTACTTTTGTCCTTGTATTTTTTCTTTTCGAAAATTGAAAGATTGAATAAACTTTGAGTAAAAAAAACAACAGCAATCAATCAGCCCTCTTTTGGTGCACTTTGGTGTGCATCATGTCAGAAACTGACATGATGAAAACAGACATTGTAAACTGTAGAAAAGACTGATTACGTGAGCTGAGTACATGGGAGCTTAACTCCCATATATCCTATTTTAAAATCTGCCGATCCATATCCAACCAATATGCCCATATATGGGAATTCCAATATATGGGCATATACTGATGACATCAGGGATCACCATATATGGGCATAGAAGGGACAAGGAATGACAGACAGAAACAGACATCTCCATATTTGGGCACAAAAGGCACACAGACAGACGGGTACAACGGGTACTCTGACCCCCAACACTATGACTCAGACATATTAGTCGGATCGGCAGTGTGACGTAGAACCTCTAGTGTTTTAAATTTGAACAAGCTTGTTGTGTCCTGGAACAAGCCACTGAACCCTTAACAGCTCCTGACGAACATTTGAAAACATATAATTATGTACAGTATATGCATTTTTGCCAATAAAAACAAATACACACACACACATCAAGTGTGTGTCTGTGTGCATGTGGTGTGGATATGGACCGTGGCATTTGGTAAGATGATCGGGTGGGGCTGCAATTAACCCAGCTAAATTTAGTAACCCTGATGTGGGTTAAAGTCAAAAACCATTTAATCACTCATGGCAGGGACATCAATTCTTATCCTTACTAAATAAATAGAGGCATGAGCTGTTTGTTACCTGGACAAACGGGCCTTGAGGTCCCAGAAGTTCAGATTGCCATCCACATCTCCAAGAACCAGTGTATCACCTTTCCAGGCAATGCATGCAATGCTGCCCATGCTGCCCTGCATTACAGGAAGAGATTACAGACACGATGAAGGGGCATTACAATAAGCCATCAAAGTAGGGGAAGCCCACTAGCAGTACACTCACTCACATTCCCATTCAGCCCACATCATGTTAGACTGTTAATGAGCCCACCCAAAAAGTCTGTTTTGTTGGCCATCTTGTACCGTTTCGTTTTCTCTGTTGTCAACACGCTGCATAACAACAGGAAGTTAAAAACGTGCATCAAGTGCAGACTGGAAGACAATCCGAGACATCACTGGACCCTAAAACTTCCAGTGCGTATCTAGGTGGGCCGTGATCCTGAGGGAAATTCAGGTGTCATAGCAGCAATGCAGTAGGGATGCAATATAGATACAGGTAAGAGTAGGGAGATACACAAGAAGTAATAAGGTAACAATAAATAAATAATACAATGTATTTTGAGAATTAAGTATGACCCATTAATAGATACAAATATATATATGCATAAGTATCATGTACAAACAATCACCAGTAATAGACCACCGAAGTCTGACGTAATTTACACATCCTTTGTTTGTCTACCTGGTTCGCAGTTTTCCACCCCCATTCTGAATCCCATAGACGTATTTAATATCGCATCAAATAAGAACTGTGTTCCAAAAATAAACAAATGACCCCGGCGGTTTGACTCTTATATATGAAGCATCAACTGACGGTGAGAAAACGATAATGTTACTTCCGCCGAATTAGTTACATTTTCGACAGAAACAGACTGTATCAAATATAAGTGACTGACTATCATAAACGATATAGAACCTCCTCCCTGACAATATCGCCGGGACAGTTTGTTTATTTTTGGACCACAATTCTTATATGAGACGATTCTAAGATGACCCAATGTTATTCTCCATAGAGAAATTACTTCCGCAAACCTGGGGATGAACGAATGACGTCAGGACTTCGGTGGTCTATATGGGCATATAAATAGAAGACTGAACTGGACATCTATATTAGACTGACCGGGTTGGAAATTAGTAGATATAAAATAGTATAATCTAATTGATATAATTATAATACCCTTCCTCTCTGCCTGACCTACTTGTTGTTAACTAGTTGTACGAACGCTTGTTTTCTATTGTTGTATTGTTTATTGGATCTTGTTTAGTCGATACACTTATTTGTTTTAGCTCATGCTCATTTGATTTAGCTATTTTGTCTCATCTGTTTAAGGAAATAGGTAGCTGATATATTGCACTTTTACCTTAGCGCTAGGTATACTCTTGGTTGCTTGTTTTTGCAGAAAATGCACTAAAGACGTCTGGTGATTAGTAGTTTTCGTTCCCTACCTATGTTGAATACACTTATTGTAAGTCGCTTTGGATAAAAGCGTCTGCTAAATGACTGTAATGTAATGTAATGTAATAATATAGTGTCATGTACAGTCAATCACCAGTAATATGGGCTTAAGTGGATATATACTGTATTATATGTACAGACAGTGATGTGAAGCTGATGTGTGCATAGTGTCAGCCAACTAGAATACAGATACAAATTCATAAATATTTACAGTCAATCAGCAGTGAATATATATATATATATATATATATATATATATATATATATATATATATATATATATATATATATATATATATATATATATATATATATAGTGAACAATACATCATCTATTGATGGTATCTATCAACAACTCATGATTATGTATAAAACAAAAGATCATCCCCATAGTCTGGGCAAACCACCACAAAGACTGATGTTCTCAAGTTTACAATGCAGTTAGTAGAGGCCAATAATTGCATTCGTTCCCAACAAATCTCAGCCCATTAAACAGCTATTCCTGATTACATAAACAACAAACCATCCCCACAACATTTGATGTTTGTTGTGTCTGGATGTGAACGGGAAAAGGAATAAACGCCGAGTGGTAAAAACATCATGATAAGTCAAAGCGACGCAGCAGGGAAAGACAAAGTGCTGGTGTGACATTATATGTCAGATCACCTTCAGAGCACTACTGGTGCTGAATGATGCCATAGAACTTTAAGGGAGCAATTTCATCAGTTCCCTGACAGAGATATGAAGATCCTACATCATCCGGCTACAAAACCTATTGGGATATGCTAATCTTTTCAGCGTAGAAACTTCGTCCGTTTCACTAATACAGCTTTAAATCCCCCAGGTGCACCCTCCCTGTCAGCCTGATAGGTTAAGAGGACATGCAAGCGGTGCAGCTAGTGGAATAGACTTTTAATCAATATAAGCGAATGCTCAGAAAAGGACAACTTCATGTAATTGGCTACACAGTTCAGTGATTCAGTACTCTGTCGGAATGACAGTGAAGACTGAAAGACTACTTGTTCATGGATGTTTGCCAACCAAAAGTGTGTGTGTGTGCGCACACGCGCGCGTGTTTGTTTGGTATGGGTAAATTGTGTTGTATTGGTAGTCAACAACATACCACCATATGTGATGACTCTAACAGAGGCGATGAAACACAAAGGACACAAAGAGTCAGTAAATGTTCAATTAAATGCCTTGTTGTATCTAATTACAGCCATGAACAATAGGTTGGCAGAGACTGACGAGTGATGACAAATAAGCATCTGCCTATAATAAATACAAAGTCACAAACACCAGGTGTGCGACCATCATAACGTCATGTAATCATGGTATTAATACTCAATCATTGAGGTTACTTAGTATCCCTTCTTGTCAGAATGTAATTTGGATAGCACGTTATTTAGAGTAGATAAAAGCACTGCATTTAAATGTAACTAGCCTGTGCAAGTTGTTGCTGCGTAGTAATCTTGACCAACCAAAAGCCCCAAAAATGTATCCTTAATGTCAGAGGGTTGATGAAATCTTGATGCTAGGTTCATTGATAATATAACCCGGTATCCTAGTTTTATGAGGCACTAAATTGTTCTACATGGACTGATCTCGCACTTATAAGTCGCTCTGGAGAAAAGCATCTGCTAAATGCCTAAATTGTAAAATGTAATTTAAATTACTGGCTAGTTATTATAATGAATAAAACATTAATTAAACCAATCATGTAACTTGGCATGGCACATAAGGTCTTGCTGTTGTGCTGCAACATTGCCCCCTCCTCCACACAAAAAAAATCCACGAGAACACACAATGTAGCCTGGCTGATGCTTAATTTTTTTTGCAGATGAGGCACATGTGTCTCCGAGGATAAAGAAAATGAGCGGTGCGACGAGAACAAAAACCTAAAATATGACACCTTTTATGCACAATTTTTTTTCAAGGTAGTAAACATTTGGAACGTATCAGCAGCACACCTGTGTGTCACATAAATGTACTGACACAGTGGGACACTGGTGAAACCACTGCAGGTGCAGCTGTTGTGACAGTCAGGTGTAGGATGATACCCTCTGCTTCAGCTGCGCTGCCTTATAGTGCTGTTGCTGTTTTTGTTGTTTCTATCACTTCTATTATGTGGTGGCACAGTAGTAGGTTTTATTATTATGACCTTATTGTGGAGATATCATGCACGTTATGGACCTGTGCCCTAGGCTTTATGTTTATCTGGTAGAGTGCTGGCAGTGGGCTTATTCATCACGGAGAGAGGCACATGATGATGTTTATACTCGCAGGAGCTACAGTACACTATTGTGTCCTCACATATTGACCGTTAGCCTTCATCCTTTTCCCATCTTCCCTTAAAGCAAAAACAAGCTTTTTTCATTCTTTCCTTTTCCTTTTTGCAGGACCCTATAATGAAGGTGTGTGACTGCTTCCCCATTGTTGAAACATCTATGCAAGACATCTCTCCCTCACCCTGCTGCAAACAGCTGGTAATGTTCCATTTTCCTGCTTTTCAGAGGCTGAAACTCAACCCGGAAACATCTAAGTTAACGTTTGGAAACGTATGTTTCTCCATTATCCCACAGTCAGCGATTTGTAGGCATTTCATACAGTATTTTACTTGTGATTTCATTCAAATCTGTCCAGTAACTTGGCTCATCAGTACTGGACAGCAGCAAAAACAGAGAGAGGACTCTGAAATGCCTTCTGTTTTTGCTATTTACTTCCCAAAGGTATCAGTAAATTATTTTATTAGTCCTTCATTCCTACTCTGTACTTCAGGGCATACGCTCGCCCGCTCGCCTTGTGAGAGTGGTTTTGAGAGCATTACGAATGGCTGTAGATGGTAATTATCATACAATCTGCACTCAGGCAGCTTTACTAGGTGATAGCTCACTTTCATGGGGCATCTGTGGCTCAAGAGGTAGAGTGGCCATTTGGGAACTGTTAAATTCCAGGTTCGATCCCTTCCTGGTTTAGTGTCAAAGTGTCCTTGAGCAAGACACTGAACCCATAACTGCTTTCGATGAGGGACCGGTTCCTTGCATGGTTGCCTCCGCCATCAGTGTGTGAATGTGTGTGAATGGGTGAACGTAATGCACATTGTAAATTGCTTTGGACAAAAGCGTTTGTTAAATGCAGACCATTTAACAATTGCAGACCATTTTTCTCTTAAAACCCAGGTTAATGCTGAGAATGCATTTATTTTATTTTATAACTTAGTTAATGTCCCGCTGTTGCCACCACCTTCAGCGAAGAAACAGTTCTACAAAATGCTAAGCACAGACGGTGCACATAAAAACACAACGTACACTACACCACCCCAGTGACCACACACACAAAAGTATATGACACCCCACCAATGTGGACAGTTTTTTCAGATAGCCTATGGGTGAATGAAATGTAAAAAAAAGAAAGAATCTGTTGTAATTTTAACAACATCCACAAAAGTAGACCATCTGTATGTCCCCCCAAAAAATTGTCTGATCACTCATGCTGCCACAAGCATACAGCACCAATCACAATGCAGCTCACACACACCTCAAATGACGCTTAGCACACAAAGCTCACATTAGCATATGGTAATGCATTGTGTAGGCATTGTTCAAGGTATATGCATATCACTGTAGCCCAATGTAAAAGACGGAAGATAAGCAATTGTCCCACTGCAATAAGTCTGAAGACATTTTTTTAATTTACATTTTAAGATGTAAGGTAGGCAATTATATATAAAGGTTTCAAGCCAGATAGCTTCTAATTAATTATGCTATCTGAAAGCCTTTTCAATTGCACTGGGAAGCCATGCTGTTGTCGGATGCCATCAAGTTTAAGAAGTAGGTTACGCCCGGCGTGAAGCGCAGTCCTATGAAGTGGCGGAGAGCAGAAGCATCTGCAGTGCTCACTGACACTGCATTTATATGGACCCTAATATTCCACTAATATCCAGAATGACAGCCCAAAATGCCTCCTGTAAACACCTCAATTGGAAGAGAATATTCCGATTTGGACTGATCGGAAGGAATTTTCATTCTGGTTGAGAGGGGTGGCTAAACCTTTTGATAGTCAGATCGACAGGAAAATATCAGCATCTAAAGACTTCCCCTGATTCTGATTGTTTCTCTCTGGTTAGTATTACTTCTGTGCATCTTTGCATGTTTGTTAATGGTGTCAAATTAGAATAAAATAATGTAAATACTATAGGACTGAAGTCCGGAGCTGAGCGTGCTCTACTGACTGTAGTTTAAGGAATCGGGGACAGATGCAGACTCACAGCAAACAGTCAAGAAATTGTCAGCCACTCACAAAATAATTGTTTGCGTTTCAGCAGCAGTCTGACAAACGGACGCGTTTCGGCTTCTCTTCATCATGGCCTGGAGGCCTGAGGAGTAAGGAGCGGAAACGCATCCGTTTGTCAGACTGCTGCTGCGGTAAATTAAAAGACTCTGAATGTCCCTGAAGGTAAAACTTCCTGCTTGTTGTCACATTTCTCATGTATCTTAATATTAAATAAATGTTGCAAAAGTGTAGGCTCAAATGAGATTGGTTTGATTATAATTTCCCGTTTCATGTCGATGTAAAAATAGTTCCATCGCAGCACGTCACTCGGAGCAATTCATGTCAGTTCTCTGGACAAGTCAAACCACTATACTGTATTATATAAGTCTATTAAAATGAGGCTATAGCATAAGACAACAATATGAATTTGTGAACAAGAGCAGCCTTTAAGTTATTAGTGATTCACAATATGTGGAAGTCAGAGTTAATTTACCATTGATTGATTGATTGCATACTTTATTAACACGATTATTAACAGTAACTGTTACAAGCTTGTTTATTTTCCCTGTTGGCTCTTAGCGATCCTGGGAAATGATGGCAAATACATGTATAACCTTAACATCTCATCCATTTGTTATATCAATAAAAGATAATGGAAGAAAATGCATCTGTTTGTTTTCATTATGGCTAATTAGAAATGCACGTTGGTTTAATTAAAAGTAACAAGTACTACAGTGTAGTACTTGTAAAAATCATGTATTGAAAATAAAAATTGATGCATCAAGATGCATTGATTTATCATCGCAGCCCTCTGGACCGGAATCAAATAGTCAGAAGCCTAGAAATTGGCTGCAGCCTGAAAAAATATCCCACTGTTACATTGGCAAGCCGCTTCCCCCCCTACTCCTTTTTCAAAGGTTTGTTGACAATTGCAATGGATTCATGAAGTGTGTGTATAAATGGCAAAATCCATTGTGGCTGGCTAGACACAGGTTCACTCACGTGCCCATGGCGCTTTTCTGGATTTTACGGTGGATTGATTAACGAGACTGCTCATCTACACCAAATGATCGCCTTTTGATTGCCGTTTGTGATCAATAAAAATACCTAATTAGATCTACCCTCTGATTGGCTGTCGCTGCTCACAAAGTGCCGTGCCATGTCGTTCAGTGTAGCTCAGCAACCACTGAAAATGAAAGGCTTCTGGCCGCTTTGTTGCTTGTTGCCGCTGCTGGTGTGAGCCCCAGGATTACACGCTAACTTTCATGTTATTGGGAATGCAGAATTCAATTGAACTAAAGGAAAAGAAACTGGTGCAATAGAAAGCTGTAGTAGTGTATGGACTCACATCAGGGGGGATCCGCGCTCCATCTTTCACCGTGTTGCCTTCTACAGTGATGTGGTACACCTGCCCATCAGTGTCAGTGAACACAAAGTGTTCCCTGGCTGAGATGTTCTGACTGGTCTCCGACTTACTCTCTGCATCCTGCAGGAGACTGTGAGGGCAAACCACACACACACACAAAAACATTTCTTCATCTCCACCAAAATTTTAGGTTGTTATTTCTTCAGAAAGGGATCTATGATTCTATCAAATCAAAGAAAGGTTGTGATTTCTTGACTGACCTTGACTGTTGGCTGATATTCAAAATAATGTATATTTACAATATAAGGCTGGGTATCAACTAGGGCATCTCTGCATATATGAAAATTAGCAATTATGAAAAAGAGTTTTTAATTGATCAATTAAAAAGCTTCCCATACTGATTTTAAAGGAACTGCTCAACTCCTATAGGCCTCAAATTAATATCTAATTCACTCCCACTGCAAAATCCTGAATTTAACACTAAGAGTGTAAAAAAAGGGACCATATGGGTCCTTTTGTGCACTCCCAGAGTTAAACTAGACACTCTTAACTAGATTAACTCTGGCATCCCTATTTGGGCATGTAATTATTGGCGGACATTTGGCATACATACTTAAAGTCATACTGTGTGATTTTATAAATTAAACAAAGGTTATTTATGATATACTGTAATGTTGACTGGTACTGTATTTTCCGCACTATAAGGCGCATCTGAGTATAAGGCGCACCTTCAATAAATGTATTATTTTCATATATAGGGCGCACCGCATTATAAGGCGCATCCGCACTATAAGGCGCACTGACGGTGCGGCTTATAGTGCGGAAACCAAGGGAACCAATATTGATACATATATAAGGCGCATCGGATTATAAGGCGCACTGACGGTGCGCCTTATAGTGCGGAAAATACGGTATATTTTTTCCACACTAACGATTCCCCATAAATGTGTTTAACTCATTCAGTGCCCGGCTTATTTATGGCAGTTTGGCTCTGAGTGCCACAGCCAAAATTCATTGTAAAAAAAAAGAGATACAGCCTTTTTCAGTAAGAAGTTAAACAAAGAGTGATTGGAGCAGAATATTTTCAAATCATCATATCTTGGGTTCTGAACATTTTTTTCCCCCCTGTCTTAGACGTCCAGTGGCACTCAGGGCTTATGTTAAAACGGACGTCTTAGACGTCCAGTGGCACTGAATGAGTTAATGACAACTTCTCTAAACACTATTAAATACTATTGTCGGGGGCGGCCACTCACCCCCAAATAATGTAGTCACGGAAATGTACCGGAAATGTATTTATTTATGTTCTGCAACGTTCCTGACTACGTATTGTGTTCCAAAATATCCTCTGGCACTAATGCTGTGGAGCCATCAGGTGTCACCAATTCTTTTTTTTAAATAACACAGCATGACTTTATTTATTTATCCCAACGTGATGCGACGTATTGTGAGCTTGTTGATTGGCTATTGCTGCTGCGTAATGTAGAAATAAGGCTTTAAGTGGTAAAATTGTACACAGTGGTTTCCTCTTTAAGCCGTTAATCTGGGTTTATAAAATATTATACATTCCCTAGCGAATCTCTTAAATACACCCAACATTGTTCATGTGAAGCAGTTTGCTCATGCTTATTTATGAAGATTATAAAAGTCGCTGTGGGGCTGCGACGGTGTGGGCGGATAATCAACAGGTGGTTTGGCCAGGCACAGAGCTTGGCAGAGCGCACACACAGGCCAGGAGGCTCTTTGAGGGCGGCTTGGAGCAGACAGACGTGGAGGTGTAACGGAGAGAGTGAGCGCTGCGGCACTCTCGCTGCTTGTTTGTAAACAGCCTATTAACTCATTTAGACCGGGAACGCATCTGTTATTTTAGGTTATTCAAAAATAGCAGATCTACAAGCTCATAGCGCGGCACCGAGTGCCGTGCTATGAGCTTGTAGATCTGCTATTTTTGAAAACCATTTGAAAAATATTTGTGAAAATGTGTGCAAATCTTTGAATATATATATTTTTTAAAGCGAACTTTTTTAACTCAAATCTTTGTTTCTGGGGGGTCCCTGGAACACAATATTTTGGGATGGGGGGGTCCGTGGCCAAATACATATAACTTTGGGTGGTCCTTGACATGAAAGTTTGAGAACCAAAACCAACAATAAACTGTTAGGATTTAGAAAACATTGTAGAATCCCCAGAAGCAAAGATTTGAGTTACAAATGTTGATTTGAAAATAATATATATTCAAAGATGTGCAAACATTTGCACGATTTTTATTTTTTTTGCAGATCTACAAGCTGATCATATGAACTTTTGAATAGCCTAAAAAATAAAAAAATGACACACAGATGCGTTCCCGGTCTTAATGGGTTAATTTTAGACGATAAATAAGTCAAGTAGTTGTTGAATACTGATCGATAGGCCAGACGCAAACCAGGCTGTCACTGATATAATCTCGTCCCATTGGCTGCTGTAATCGCAAATCAATGAGAGTTACTGGTTTCACAGGAATCACGTGATGTGTAGAATCGAATATGAAGATTTCTGGCCCATATCATGGGGTATTTAAAGTGGTTAAATGAACCCTGAGGAGGTTTACAGTGCCCTTGCACTTGTCTAGGTTTTCCATGACTTGACTGCTAATGCGGGCGCTGTTGGCCTGTGATGCTGACCTGATGACAGATGACTCCACACTGCTCTGCTCATTGTCAGACACAGTCTGCCGAGCCATAGCCTCCCTGGCTGCCATCTGCTTCTTCTTTAGACTCTTCAGATTATGAGATGGGGACCACTCCTGTTTATATGTATAAACAGATTACACACACGCACACGCACACACACACACACACACACACACACACACACACACACACACAATACAAACAAATATTGAGATAGAGACAGGAGATAAAAAGCTATTTCTATAATAGGTTCATAACAACACTTCTATAAATAAAACCCACAAAACAGCGTCTCCCATCGTACAGTGGGAACATAGAGGCTGCAGTCCGTTGGTTCCGCAGGCTGCAATCAGTATGGAAATGAGGCAACGATGAGGGAAGGCAGCATGCACTATTAAGGTTACTGGGCTGTTATTTGTACTGTGGAGGAATTTACTGCCACACTGTAAAGTTTGTCCAGCATAACTCTTCTTTTATGGGCCCTTTCTTCAGCCTAATGAAGCTACTGTTCCATGCTGAGCCCAGGAGAATTTTTTTTCCAGACTAATCTTTCAAATGGCCACTACACCCACTGGTAGGGAGGCAGAGTACACACTCGAACACTATCACCCAAATGGAGAGGCAAACAGCATGGGAGTTCTGGACCAATGGATTTTTATGACGCTTATAAATGTATGATAATGGAAGTGTGTGTGTCCCTACGAGTTTGTCATTACCAGTGCAGTGACGGTGGGGAAGTTCTTGGCCATCTCTCGAAGCAGGGCTCCAGTCCTGACGTCCCAGAGCTCCAGGGGCTTGTCTCTGAACACCACCACCAGGTACTGCCTGAGGACAGACGGACGGACGGACGCACATGATGAGGAACTGAAAGAGCTTCTAGAGATGCTAGCTGCCAAAGGAAACTGGACCCTCCATAAACCCATTTATTCCAAATGACCACTCCTTTGATAGAAACATCTGATCTCAGTAGCCTAGCAACACTCTTCAGTCAGTTAGAGTTTAACTGGAGGCGCGTGTGGCTTGGGAAAGATTCCAAATGACCATTGGGAATGGGACTGCAGGCACAGGCTCAAGATATTAATTCCACTGAAATTGAAAGGGTAGATGGCAGCTACTCTTGCCGCTTGGATGAAGTATTGACTGTCCACACTGGTTTGGTTTGAGACCACATCGTGTACAATAAAGGCATGCAATGATTGCCATTTATCCTGCAAGTACTGTACACAAACACCATAAATAACATAGTCAAACACCAAGGTAACTTTCAGTGAGGGCCAAGGCCATACAACAATAATAATAATAATAATAACTAGAAAATGTGCTCCTCGGAGCACAAGTCTCCGCCAGCAGACCCGTGCTATTTTAATAGCACGTCTTGGTAGAACGGGTCGTCTTGGTAGAATGTGCGTGGTTTTTGGTGTTCTGCAGGGGCGACTGAATATGTAGTGTCTGCATCTAAAAAATGTTCTTCTTGAAGCAATGTGTCATATGGGAGTCGTCGTAATTGACTGGTTTGTTCAAATGCTTGTCTGTCTTCTTCATCTTCATTGTCTTGAACAGTTTCAGCAGTTGATTGGTGTGTTTGATCTATGTCAGTTTTCTCTAGTGCTACATAATGTATTTGATCAAGGTGGCCAATTGTTACAGTATTAAGACTTCGGCCTTGTTGTGGGATCAATTCAACTCTATAGTCCTCTTCTGTGTTACTGTTGTAGATGAGTATGCTTTCTCAGCTTTGGCCTTCTGCGCCTTTGCTTGACCAATGTTAGGTGTTCTCAGAGGGACACACACACGCACGGACGGTGATTTGTACTGATTGATCCCGTCTTACCTCACTTCAAAAAATGTAAATGGCTTTTTGAAGTGACACACCTATTTATAGGATTTTATTTCGTCATACGTCCCTCTAGCCAATCAAAGGCATTGGTGTCAACATATTGACACGTGTCACGTGGAGCTTGACCAATGTTAGCTTGGCTAGGGGCCATGCTCACACACGGCGGGACGAAGCGAAAACATACTCTCCACCTACGGCGGAGACAATAACTGCTACGTGGTGATTCGGGGGTACAATGCAGACTGTTAGAAGTTGGAAGCTGGGAGGTCTAGACCTTTGACAGTGTCCTCAATTGTACTACACTAAGAGCTTTTATGGCAATCGAATCATTCATTTCTGGTCAAATTATGGCAGCTCACCTCAAAGACTAGGCGCTCTCAACTCAAAGAACTTGAGGTCAAACTGAGTGCATATTCGTGACAACATAAACAACAAAAGGAACCATGACATTTTGAAAGTGACAGTTTTGAAAATGCTGATTTTGAAAAGAGCATTACTCAGCTAATTGAAACCCGGAGGTTAAAGCAGGTTTGTGAGCAAAAGATCGGCGGTTCAAAGCCCCGAGCTGGTTGGGAAAGTTGACTATGCCTAAATGTCCTTGAGCATGGCATTAAACCCTCCAACTGCTCCTGTCAAGCTGGACAGAGTGTACAGGTACAATGTGTGTTACACATTGAGCAGATCCCTGGCATGACAGTGTGTCCCTTCCCTTCCCTACAACTTCACTGGCCAGCTTAAGTGATGATAAAACACGGAGAACTGAAGCTCTACATAAAGGTCATCTACAATTTCCTTTAAACTTCCATCAAGGTTCCTTCATCACACAGCTGGCTTTGTGTCTCCCTGCAGTCTTCTCTTTTCCTCCCCACCTCTCTGTCTTGATCTGTCTGTCTGTCTGTCTTGATCTGTCTGACCGTCTGTCTGTCTGTCTGTCTCATCCCTCATTCTTGTTCCGTTTCTCAGAACAACTCAACCTCATTGACATTTGTCTCTGGTTATCGGCTTACGACAAAGATGGTGTTGTGGAGAAGGGTTCTGCGGTGTGGAGTGAATGGTGTAGTGGTGTGGTGTTTAAGGGCGAATTCAGACTATGGACCCTGAGTACCATTACAGATGAATATAGTGTAATCAGGTACGGGAGAATCATGGCCAATGTGAATGCTGGCCAGTGGGGAGAGGGCAATTGTACTCGGGAACGATTCCAATCAATCGGACCCAGTCTGAATCCGCCCTAAGGGTGCTGGGGTGTTGTTTTGAAGGGTGTTTGGGTGTGGGTGTGGTGTTGAAGAGTGTTTGAGTGTGGTGTTGAAGGGTGTAGTGGAGTGGTGTTTGAGGGAGTCGGAGTGTTGTTTTGAAGGGTGTTTACAGAGTTTAGTGTTGAAGGGTGTAGTGGTGTGGTGTTTAAGGGTGTTGTTTTGAAGGGGTCTTGGAACTCACTTGAGATGAGACACTTTAATCATCTCAATGGCTGGCTCATCGTTCCCTCTCTCCCCTCGGAATGCAAAGCACCTGCCTGAGAGAGACAGAGAGAGAGGAGGAGAAAAAGTTGAAGTTGGGGTAAAGATTGAAGAGAAAAACTAAGAAAATAGACTGGTATATGTAATAGCTTTGTACTGATACTGTAGAGATCGTTTAATTTTAGTGATCAGGCGGTCTTGGTTTAATCTCTCTGCTGGAGCAGGATTGAAGAAACAGCAGTTGGTCTGATCTCTTCTTTATTCATGGGGTTCCACCCACCGCAGACGACATTATGCAAAATGTCAACGAATATTAAACGACCTGCAGGGTGTTTTGCTTTTACGGCACACTTGTAAGGAAGTGCTGATGCACTTGGGAGAGGACACCTCCCGGTGGTCTGTTTAAAATGCATGAGAGGGGAAGCGGACAGGTCCCAAAGGTGATCTAGGGACAACAAAGGCAAAGAGCAAAGAGCAAATTGACCTCCGCCAATTGTCTGGGGACCAGTATGATGTGGAGCATTGTGGCAAAAAAACTCAAAAGAGTTAGTGTTTTGGGTGTGTGTGTGTGCGTGCGTTACGGTATTCAGGCTAATACGGACAGAACATGTCACATCTCCTTTTTAGTTTTCCTCTGACATACACAATGGCCGGTGTCTAGCGTCCTGATTACTGGATGGCCATTAACGTACCCCTAGAGATGATCAGCCGGGGCGACGGGCCGTTGTAATCACAGCGGTGTCTGTCAGACACACGCGTCTCAAGGACATACAGCATAACCGGTAGTAGCAGCGCACACACAGGGATGTGTATGGGTACAGGTAGGAAGGCACGAGCATTCCACACATACACACACAAAATATAAGTTTTGAGAATTGGTATGAAAAAAATAAAAGGTCAGCACTTTACAATTCAGGCATTTAGCAGATGCTCTTTGCCGGAGCAACAATAAATGGCATGAATCCTAGTAAGCAAACGACAGGGTAAATGTCAAATGTAAATAGAGTTCAAAGTAAAACAATTAAATGCTACAAAGTAGCAACTAAGTAAACATCTAACCGAGCATGTGTCTAAACCAGTGGCAAACAGTACTGTATACAGTATGTCTATCGAAATAATACAACCGTGAACCTATTTGAACAAGAAACAGTGAAAAATTGGGAGTGAAGCCTAATTAATACTTAGTTATGTGCCGGTGTCTTGCACAGAAAATAGCAGATCTAGAAGCTTGTAGATTTTCATGCGTGACACCGGCGCCGAACAAAGTATAAATCAGGCATGAGACTGCAAATCCTGACTGCGGGGGAGGGGGGGTGGAGGTCATTCCACACCTTGGGAGGCAGGAGGATGATGCTGCCAGGACTACCCAAACTCAGTTATCTCTCCACGGGTAGTGGCTAAATTTAAAGTCAAGGTCTCCTTTGACAGTATAAGTGTTTTGAACGCACATGAACTTGTTTTAGGAACTCAGGACAATTAGGAGTGTGTGCTATAAAATAGCCAGTAACCAAAGCTAATGATGTGGACTGTTAACTTTGACGACTCTTAGCACAAAGTCGTTAAGGAAGTGGCTCGCCCTTTGAATGAACTGAGGGGAAAGAACATTTACTATCGCTGCCATTTTTTAACCATTACATTGGCTGCCTATTTTATGTAGTCAATGCAAAGTTCATAAGCCACGGCAATATAACACTATGGGCAAAGACAGTTAGGCAGCCATGAGGACAGTGATTGGAGAGGAAACATGGGAGGGTTCTACAATGTAATGTTGGGCAAGGAGCACAGTACAGACATTTTACACACTTTGTAAAAAAGAAAAGAAAAAAGGAAATAAACTGAACAAGTGGTTCGATTGATGGGTAAATTATATTTAAGAGCCTATAAAAGGAGCAAATAAAAATCATGGCATATGGCATTTGCCATATTTTATTCCCAAACTCATTCCCCTTTCCTCGTTCCATTGACTTTTTATAGCTCTCCCCTTTCACATTTTGTCGACGTAGTAACGCCATCCATCTCTTCCCAACTTACTGTCATTTGTCCTCTACTTAACTCTGCCATGTGCCCTCTTTACCCCCACCAGGATCTATGGCCACTGGTGGGGAAATGATTCTATTGGCTCGGCAGGCAGGCTACGTCAACCAAGTCCCCAGACATGATGAGAGCTCATTTTCAAAGTCAGACACCCTTCAGTAATGCCTTTTTACTTTGACTATTTAGTTTGAAGTTGTATTTTGAGGAGATTGGCAACTCCTGTAGAACAAAGAGATTAGATGACTAAAGACAGAGGGAAACAGAGGTAAGGGGATTAACAGAGAGAGTAATGGAGAGAATAGAGAATGATATACTAATCTCACATGGTGGCCTTAAAAAAGGGATTCAATCGTCCGAAGTGTACCACATGATCAGAAAGCTGTGCAGAGATTGGATAGAAAACAAAAAGCCCTGCTTGTGGCCCCAATAGGCTGCACTGCTCCCTACATCCAACCAGAACAAAGTGGTTTGAACTGACAGACATTGGCATCTTTAAAGCCAAAGTTCTCTCTAGTGGGGCTAAAACTTAAGAAGAAATTGTATGGGGGCACATAATATCAAATATTGACTATGACGGAGGCGCTAGAGGAAAGGCTATAAGGTTACCAAACTAAAATTGAGCTATTTTTCTGCAAATCTGACATTTTGGCCTGAGGGTGGCGCTAGAGGCAATGTCAGAGCATCCCTCAAATGGTTAGGGTTCATCCACCACACTCAGGAAGTATATCCGCCAGGTTACATGGCAATCTGGCCTTTAGATTTTGAGATATCTTGTGAGCGAGTGGAAGTTTGGGCCTAAAGGTGGTGCTGGAGGAACGGCTATGGGTCACCAAATTCTCCAGGGAGCACAAAGTAAGAAAGCAGCATTGGGAACCAATGGTTCCTGAGCCATGTGGTCCAAAGGTCAGTAGCCTATCTGCTGTTTCCGTAGCATGAGGCAGCTTGATGTACAAGTACAGCCCCTTGACAGGACACTAGTATATCTATATCAGAGGGACTGACAATCCTTGATGCTTGATGCCGAGTACCAAGCAGGGAAGCATTGGCCGCCTTTTTTATAGTCTTTGGTAGGACTTGGCTGGGGACTGAATCTCTAACCAGAAGGCCACTGAGCTGGTGGAGAGCATGAAGGTGCACAGCCAATTCTATTGCAATCCAGCCAGTTTTGAGACCATGTCGTTTGGGACCAAAGTGTTGGATGGACCGACCGACTAAACGTAGCCAACCTAACCCTGCTGCACTCACATCAAAACGACAACAAGAACGTTGTTCTTCATTTCCATTGGTAGCTGGCAAATTGGTGACAAATAAAAAGTTGAGGATATATAAAACTTAAGCAAACCGAGCGAACACGGCAGACGTGCTTCCCCTTCTTCTGCTGTGAAACATTCCTGAATTGATAAACTATTAAACTAGCTGTTATAAATGTGAAATGTAATCAATATTTTTTTTACAGTGCTACCGACTGCGCCACCGTGCCCCCAGAAATGAATCAATATTGAGCATGGCCTATTTTTCCTGATAAAATATTATCACTTTTTTTGATAGATGCTAAATAGTTGGGCTCATTTAAAAGAGCCTTAAAAAAAAATCACCTTTCAGGTGGCCAAAGGAGGAGGTAGTACCATTTTCCCGTTAGACAGCAGACCCCCCCCCCTGTTCTTGTACATATCTTTTCCCCCCTCTTTTTATTTTTTTGTTGTACATAGTGATATTTTTTTTTGCTGTTTTTTTGTAATGATATTCGAACTGTGGTGCCACTATATATGTATATGAATTGAATACCAAGGCCCTCACTGGAAACAAGTCCGCAAGGACTTTTATGAACGGACCTGTTAGACAAAGTATTTTAAATGTAACTGTGCTGTTTTACATTTTTTGCCTAATAAAATATTCAATCAAAAAAGTTGTACTATGCAGATATACAGTATGTATCACCCCCTAGGTCTTCTCGTTCCTTGTGTCCCTTCTTGTCGAAATGTTTGTGATAGATGCTAAATAATTGTACTATGCAGATACAGTATGTTGCTTACTTGATACACAGTATGTTGCTCACTTGTTCACGTATGTTATATTATTTAGATACCGTTTGCTTGGCCACAAATGCTACTGTAAGAATGTTATTTACAAAATGTTATTTTGTAGATAGCATGTTGTTTAGTCATATGCTAGGTTTGACGTTTACCAGGTTTCCTAGTATCTTTGTAGTACTTAATTGTTTTTCTTTGCACTTTACTTATGTGACCATTTATCCTGTTGTTTGTTGAATAGGGTTCATGCCATTTACCCTGGAAAAGAGCATCTGCTAAATGCCTGAATTGTAAATTAGAGTAGGACCCCTGGAATCTTCACTGAACAGAGAGAATTAAAGTGAGTGAAAGAGGGACAGAAGCGGTACTCACCCAGTGTGTGGGAAGTGTGTGTGTGTGTGTGTGTGTGTGTGTGTGTGTGTGTGTGTGTGTGTGTGTGTGTGTGTGTGTGTGTGTGTGTGTGTGTGTGTGTGTGTGCGAGCGTGCGTGCGTAATCGACTCACCAGTGGGCAGGTCTACGTGCTGCAGTTCATTCCGCACCATGCCCATGTTGTTGGGAGCAGAGGTAGCAAAGGACAAGAAGCTGGTAAGACTCACCCATTCAATCCCCCTGTTGTGCAAGCATGCATGCATGCGCACAAACAAAAAAACAAACACAAACAAACACACACACACTCTTTATTTCAATGAGTAATTCTGCTGCCTACCTCTGAATTCCACTAAAGACTTTACAATGCTTAGCAACTCAAGCCAAGAGAAGTCAACATTCTGGGAGGTGAGCCCAGTATGGGCAGCAAGCATTGCGCCATAATGAGATGCTAAATATACGCATGATTAATTAGTAAATTTCCCCACAAAATGTAGATGAGATGCTAATTATCTGGACCTCCCTTGGTGTGGCTAGGCTGAGGCAGGGGCTGCTACACTGATTTCAATCCTGTGTTCCTCGCTTCCAGCCAAACAAAATATATGGTTATAGAATTTAAGACACCGTTTAGTATGTATATTTGAGCATCGTTCCCGAGTAGGCTGGTGCCCGTGTAGTTAGGAAAATATTCAGAATTGGGTTAGGGTTAGGATTAGGTATTTACAGGTAAGGTTTAGGGGTTATGGTCAGAGTTAGACCTGATTAATACGTAGTTGACATGTAGGCTATTTTTGGTGCGCGACACCTGCACACAACCAAGTATAACTCAGGCTTTAGGATTAGGGTTAAAAATGGCAAAATAAATATCGATGTCCTCACAAGTATAGTAATACAAACGTGTGTGTGTGCGTGTGTGTATGTATTATGCGTGTGCTTGTGTTATTTGCCAGTGCATAGTTTATTTCACAGTTTATGTGTGTGCGTCTTCACCCTGGTGTGCATATTACTTTCATGTGTTTATTTGTTCCGAGTTTTTTAATCGTTTCATTTGAGTAACTTCTGATGTAGCGACATAAATCAAGTCAACAAATCAGAATGCTGAAGACAAGCTAACTGAAGGGTTACACAAGTACCAACACGGGGATGAGATGGGGGCTTATGGAATAAGTAAAAGGCACTGATGTTTTAAGTGACAGCTAACAAGCAGTGTCCATGTGTTAAGTGACAGCTACAGTAACAAGCAGTGTCATGAATGGAGAGGGAACGACCAAGCTCTGCTTTCTGAAGGAAGCAAAGCCAATCCAGGTCTGTGTGTGAATCATATTCTTTGAGCTGTAAATCTTACAGAAAAATAACAAAAATCTCTGGGGAAATAAAGTAAAGATTGATTTTCTGCATACTGTAGCATCTGAACACCATGCACAATCCAACTGCTTCTGGTGGCGGGCAGGTTGACTAAATTGTGCACGAGTGTTGGCATAGCAACACTCTATAATATCACCCCCCCCTCCAACACACACTCACCCCAACACAGCCTAAAGGGAGTCGTGACAACAACCCGCATGATAAACACAGTTTAGCTCAAAATTAAATTCTCTAAAATACACCGTTTATATACTTTTGCAACAGGGGAATCGTATACAGCACCTGTAGATGAAAAATAGCATAATTATATCTGGCTGCATTAAGAGTTGGTCATGATCTCTTGAAAGTTTGTTAAGAGTTTGTGTTTATGGAGAGAAACTTATCTCTTAGGGGGAAAGCCCGGTTCTGCTTGCAGGGATGATGTTCCCTCCCAATCGATCTCTTAGCGGTATAATTGATTCAATCTTGCGGCTAATTAATCACGGTTTAATAGTTTCACTGCTCGTTAGAGGATAATAATTAATGAAGCGAGGCCTGCCCTTTTTGCTGGTGTTTGACCCTTTCATTGTATGGTGCTGCGGGGGGACTACCACTCTGACTTTAACTCTCATCAGGGTTGGCTGCCCCTTAAACTGCAATTAACCTTCACAGCGGTACAGAAGAACAGCAGGGGAATGAGGTTGGTTTGGAGCATGGTTGAACTGGAACAAAGGTAATTGTATGACCCACTCTATTACTGCTTATACTGACTCTATCACCTCCTACATACTTCATCAATACCAATAATAGCAGCAACTCTAATCTTCTAGTAGAACATGGCAGCCCGGTTAAGTAGATGTTCGTGAGAATTTGACCATGCAATTAAAAGGTTCTATCAGAGTGCTTTCATGTTATTGAGCTTTTTCAATAACATGTGTCTTTTCATTCAGATATAACCATTTTATGTACTGTACCATGTGTATGTACTGTATGTAATAAATGTTGTGTAATACCTCACATATATTTTTACAAATGTCAGTAGAAACTATGTCATTTTAAAGGTCTAGTGACTTGCCATTGGTGGAGAGTATTGTTTGGATACACAGACTGACCACTGGGATTTATATAACACAGTTTCAAGGCTTTGATCCCCTAATCCTGGACAGGGCTACTGCTGTGCTCTACAAAGTAAAATCCTCAGTGGTAATTTAACTCTGACAATGTACAAATGGAACCAAATGGACCCGGTTCCATTTGTACACTCCGAGTTAAATTAGCACTCAGGACTTGACAGTGTACCCTCTGAACTATACCAGCACTCTTACTTGACTTCACATGAGTGGACGCTCAGCTCCTTGTGGAGGAGACCACTGGTGAGGTTGTACACCAGCACTGACCCGTTACTGGTCCCTGTGGAGAAAACAGAGCGGGGGGGGGGGGGGGAGAGACACAGACAGAGGGAGAGAGAACACAATACAGTTGCTATTAGAAACCAGCAGTGGTGGAAAAGGTACTCAAATGTTTTACTTAAGTAAAAGTATCAATACTGCAATGTAGAATAACTCAAGTTACAAGTAAAAGTCCGGAATTCAAAATTTACTTGAGTAAAAGTACCAAAGTATTGATATAAAAATGAACTTAAATTACCAAAAGTAAAAGTCCTAAAATGTTTGAAAATGGCAGATCTACAAGTTCACAACTTGTACAGTGTAGATCTGCTATTTTCAAATAGCCTATGTATAAAATAGAGCTGAAGTGGTTAATGTATGTTTTATAATTGCAAAGTAACTAGTAAGTAAGTTTTCAAATAATTGCAGTGGAGTAAAAGTACAATATTAACTCTAACCCTAACCCTCTGAGATGTATGTAGTGGAGTAGAAGTAGAAGCACTGATAATTGGAAATACTCCAGTAAAGTAAAAGTACCTCAAAATTGTACTTAAGTACAGTACTTGAGTAAATGTACTTAGTTACTTTACAGCACTGGAAACCAGTGGTAGTGATGCTGCAGCCTCTCCAGTGGATCAGGTAGACAGCGTTGTCAGTATGACACGCTCTTGTGTTCTCTGTCACAATACAGCAGTTAGAGGCAACGTGTCAACGCCTGTCACTAAGCACACAGGTCTCACGGCTCTGGAACATTACTCAATTACCCCTGGCCTGCCACCGGGAATATATATATCACCCCCCCACCACCATATACCTGTGATTAAATGGAAAGCTTCTGCGACCAGGTGTTACGGTACATGACAAGCTCCAAAAAGCAACCTCTGGGCAATTTTGATGAGGCGAGGACTTTTCACAATTGTTAAAGGGATATTTCACTTTCAAATCAAATAAACATAAAAAATACATATTTTAAAAAATGAAAAAAGTAATGGAAAAATCACGGGCCCCTCACACATTTTATTTTGTATATATATTCTTTAATGCTTATTTTATTTGAAAGTGAAATATCCCTTTAACCGTGTTGAATGTTGTCCATTTCTATAAGAACTGAGCCATCACTGTGGAATGGTGAGAACTTTTCCTCATTATTGTAACGAATCAAACAATAATCATCTCATTAGAACTTCACTCTTTTATGATCTCGTTTTACAACTGAAGCAATAAAAACAATCTATTTACCACAGTAATTAAATCAGCTTTTTCAGCATGAATAGTGCAGAAAAGACTGATGTAATTTAAGTGTTTCATGCTGAAACTACAAAAGCAGGGAAAAAGATTGAGAAACCGGGCTGGGTTAATGGTAGTGAGTCAGTTAACGACAAAGATGTGGACTGGATCCTTGTGAAAATCCTTCATTAACACATGGAGGCGCAACGGGGACAGTAAGCTCTATAATTAGCTTGTGCGATGTTGGGACTGCAGAAAGGGCATCTCAGTCAACACAGGGAACCAGAGAGAAGACCACATGCAGACAAAACATCTGGAGCCAGTGCATAATAATGTGTAGCACAGTCATCTGTGAGAGAGAGAGTCTGTGTGTGTGTGTGTGTGTGTGTGTGTGTGTGTGTGTGTGTGTGTGTGTGTGTGTGTGTGTGTGTGTGTGTGTGTGTGTGCGCCATGCCGTGCACGCCTTAGCATGTGTTTTTTGTGTTGTTTTTTCTCTTTCATTCACCATTTGGCAAGTAGGCAGAGATGGTGAAGCGGGGGTGGTTTGGGGGTGATGACTGCATCCACAGGCATCTGTCCTGCTGTGTTCTTTGTTTGAGGAGAGCAGTGGGTGGGCTTGGTGGAGAAAAAAAACTGATACTAATGTTTCCTGCTTTCTCTTAAACCACCTGCCTGATTTTATACTTCGTCGGTGGCGAAAATAGCGACGCGCTGTGAGCTATTGGAGTTCGGCTATTTTCAAACATATTTTGAATGGACTGATTTGCATTGATTTAATTAATGTTCACCTATAATGATATGCCCAAAATAGGGATGCCAGGTCGAAAGTGGTTAAATTATTTCATATATGCCTTTCTAATGATGCTGCCTACCAACATATCCTTGTCTGACTCATGTTTACAGTACGTGGCTGCAGTACTGTTTAAAATGTGCTTTTAAATTTTCTGTTCTGCTTTTGTAATCTGTACAGCCATCTGCCATTCTAAGGAGAGCTAAACTGTACTGAATTATCCCTGTGAAGCATATTCAATATACATACACTCATACAGTAACACGAATCAGTGTGTAACAATTATTTTCTGCCCAGATTTGCTGGTTCAAAACAAATCAGAGCTCAAATTTACCCTCTGAAGTGTGATGAAGCCAAATAAATTGAACAGACGAGAGAATTTGTCTCAAACTTGCTGGGAGAGAAAACAGTTGATATAATATTTGGCAGATCACTGAAGCGTCCAAATGAGTCTGGATATTTGATAACTGCTGGTTGTATGACCTGCTTGCCCCGACGTCTGCCTTCTTATGAGAAGATTATTGTTTTGTTAGTTAAAAGTCCTTGCTTGTTGCTATTCGAACAAAGCGTTGACAATGTTCTATTTTGTGAACCCATTATACAATGCAGAACAAGCAGGGATGCATTTAAGCTGCTCTATTCAACTGATTAAGGTGAATACTGTTCTCTCTCGGTCCATCCATAAGAGGGGGGCGGGGGGGCTGTGCCTATCAGTTATGGAAGCTGACAGGTCCCACACACAGATTACAGCATTTCAGACAGGGAATCCAGACAACTGCACCCATGGGTGTGCTACGGTCTAAAGACATCAATTTCAACCCCCAGTGCTTTCACAATGTCAACACAGAGCTCGTCCCTGCTTTATTTGCAGGTATTGGGTATGTTAACCCATTAAAACCGAGAAAGCATCTGCGGAATTTTTGATTTTAGCTAAATATATATAGAAACATACGTTTTTTTTTATTGAACTCTTTGGAGTTAGAACAGTGGTTCTCAAAAATAGCAGATATACAAGCTCACAGTGCAACACTTCATACCACGCTGCGAGCGTGTACATCTGCTATTTAAAACAAATATTTTAAGTGTTAAAATGTTGAATCATTTTGAATTTTTAACACAAAATATTTTTTGATGGGGGTCTGCGGCCAAATACATAATTTTGGGGGTCCTTGGCACGAAAACGTTTCAGAAGTACTGACCTGAATCAGGTCGTAATGGGTTAAAAAAAAAAGGGGGAAAGGGGGGGTCCATTCCTCTTGTGTCATATAACTAAGACCCATCCCCAAACTCAAGGAGAATCCCAATGTATGGAGGGACATAGGGCAAGTAAAGAGGGCGATCTCTGTCTGCCCGCTAGCATTCATTATTATTAGACTGGATTCATTGATCAGGGCGATGTGGTGAATCCAGCCCTTGGCCGAAGAGTGGAGAAATAATTTATGCCCAGACGACAGCCGAAGTGCTTAACCAGTTTCCAGGGCTGATAGCAGTTGTGTTGTCTGAGGGAAATATAAAATTATTCCCAGGACTCAATGTCGTTATGCCAGAGTAATAACAGCAGATGTCGATAAATGGTAGCAATCATGTCATCAAAGTCTGACAGTTTCTTAAATCACATTAATGTACCTACGTGTATATGCAGTAGTATGCACACACCCATTACAGTATCTGTGGCCGATGCTTTTAAAGGTTTGACTTGTCAATACCAGTTTTTGGCCCATTCTGATTTTCTAAGAACGATAATTGACAGCATTCACACATTTTTCTAACTTTTCTATAATGGAAAATTAAAATTAAACTTTATGTTCCATTTTTCATAATGACATCTTGATTAGATAAAGTTTTAAGAGAGCTGTATTGCTTTTCAGTTATGAAGTTACATGAATGAAGATGGCAAATGAAACATTTTACCCCATCATTAAACACAACTCATTACTAGGCCCTTGTAATACATTATTATCCTATCAGACAGAAGGTCATTTGGTAAAATGTTCTTAATACTGAAGAAATTGTTTTGTTTTGTTTAAATTACAATAATTATTTAGTTTGGTGTTGGTTAATGTCTGTACTGTTGCTCCCAATATTTGAGGGAGTGGTACATTTTGCTCTAAATACCACATGACTTTGTCGTGTCCTGACGGCTGAACCCCACGCCTGACACAGCCCTGGGTAGGCGACTTAACCTGATTGTGCTGCGTGTGCTTGTAAATACGTGCTTGAATTTTCTGAGACCATCCAGTCGCCAATCATGCAAAGTAGCTGAAAACGGGCGATTCTAATTGGTGGCCGACTGCTAAGTGCATCTCTAACACACACACATGAACACAAAATACAAAAATGTAAGTCTTCCTGTTCTTTTTTATGCCATTCTGACTACAAATTCAAATTCACCAATCTGGTGATGCTGCTAGAATACCTGGGGGCATCTGACCTCCTGCCCCCTTGCATTTGGACCTGCCAACACCAATCTCACAGGAGCAGACGGTTGAAACTTTGCAGTGAGTGGGAGCACTGCAGGCTGTCAAAAAACGCAAACTCCCAGGTCCTGGGATTTAGCTAGCGCTAACCAGAAGGATGCTCACAGCTCCACCTGCCCACACAACTTCTCCAGCTCCACCCATACAGGTTCTCAACCTGCCCACACAACTTCTCCATGTGCACACACACCACTATCTGCTAATAGGGGATGGGAGGGGGGATGGCAGGTTAACCAGGCGGATGCATTTTTTATATTTCGGTTGACATCCAGCACCTACTGCCTTCATGAATAACAGGATATATTTAAGCAATAACCTACTCCAGGCCATGGCATACTGTCGTTATCTCACAGCTACGGACGCTTGCAAGCCTTTGCTTCCATAGAATGGAGGTGAACAGGACGCTGATGCTTCTGATGTGTATGTGTGTCCATGCCCTTAAATTACACCTCAATACACCTTTTAAGGTGGAGTGTTTCCCGGAGCCATTGCTCTATCCACGTCCTGCATAGTTAAGCCTCACTGACATCGAAGTTCATCTCAAATTATGTTGGATTTCACTTGGACTAGTAGCCTATCCACAGAGTGGATAGAACAGAGTAGGCATAGAACCGTACAAAGACATTAGACTTCATAGACATGGTATATGGCTATTTTACCACACCTAAATCAACTAATGAGATTGTGTGATTTGACCAACCCCGTTGTATGTTAATTACCAGCTGGGCCTAAAGATTAGAGGAGTGCGCTTGTTACCGGAAGGTTCCCGGTTAGATTCCCTGGACCGGCAGGAAAAATCTGGGTGGGGAAGTGCATAGCCACCACTTACCCCTTCCCCCAACACCGCTGAAGTGCCCTTGAGCAAGGCACTGAACCCCCTCCTGCTACAGTGGAGCTCTTCAGTGACCAACAGTACGAGACTGCGTTGTACTGGTCAGCTCCCAGGTTTAAATGTGTGGGTGTCTGACTGTGTATGTCTGTATGCACTATGCAGGGTGTTGCTGAAAATGAGCATCTGTGCTCAGCAACTTTCCAGGGTAAATAAAGGACAAAAAAAATAAGCCTCTTATATTGGAAATAAAGCAGCTTTTAGATCATTTGGGCATCATCAGCCACCAGCTGCGACATGTTGCGAGTTTGTAGATCTGCAATTTTCAACGCACGACATGATAAACAACCAAGTATAAATCAGGCAGTACTCCAATGTGATCTTCCTGATGTAATGACCCAGCCACAAGAGCCTACTCAACACCAGCCAACTCTCTCTGGCGGGGTGTTTTAATAACGCAGCAACAGAATGATTAAGCACTTGATAGTGCTTGGATGACTGTGGAGACTAGACAAATGATGTGCACGGAAACCTGATCGGCACGCTTTGGTTTCAGATTCAGAGCGTGGCAGCGTAGGAAGCCAGCAGTGCCGAGTCACCATGGCCCATCTGTGGAATGATAAGCCCTTTACGGCTCAGCGTCCAACACTCGCCCATGCTGACATAGAATGCCACAATCTCTCTGACAACACGAGAAAAATGTCTTGGAAAATTATGCTATGGAGTGCCAGTTGCCCTTTTCTACAGATGCCCTTTCGCTTTTGCGAAATAAACGAAACAAAAGAAAAGTCAGTAATTGACAAATAAGTGAAGAACTGGTAAATACCCCTCAAGGACATTCAGACAGTAATTGGATTCATTATGTCATAATGGGCTCTGAACTTGTAGACCTTCACAATAACTGCAACATACGCTTCCCTATCAGAGGTGAAATACTCATAAATGAGGGGAATAAAAAAAAGAAAAAAGATGACAACTGCAAAAGGTTGGGGGGGGGGGCAGTTGAGGGAATCATTATCCATCTGCTTGTCGGTGGGTCCGCAAGAGAAAATGTGTCTTTGCCGTATGATTAATTTATGTGGACTATGTCAGGAGACTGAGAGTAGCCTATTTTTCAGCTTGACAGCTAAACTGAAGCTAAGCTGCTGAGGGAGGGCAGAGCAGTGTGCTGGAACCCTAAAATGAGGCGCAATCACATAAACTCTGTCAAAAAGGCAAACAAAGACAAAGAGAGAGGCTGAAGCCGAAACGCATACCCATATTCTGCATGCAATTCGGCCTCTAATCTTCCCCATTCATGTTGACACGGTCATAATTTTTACCATTACTGCAGACAAGAGAAGGGAGCAGCTTTTGTGGAAAGAATGATATGCTGATTTAACACTAATAAATTCATTCTACTGTCTGGCTCTCTCTTCATCTACCCACACCTATCAATTTATTTTTCTCTGGTTGTCTTTTCTGTTGCCTTGCAGCTGTCTCTGGAGAATAATAATAGAAGCAGATGTTTCAGAACAAAGTATCTGCCTTTTGCATCATTTTCAGAGATCACAGCTAAACAGGATGGGCTGCCATCATCTCCCTCTCATATCCGCCCCAGGTGTAGAAATTCACAGCTACAATTTCCGCATGCAGACATGATATGCATTTCATTTCAAAAGCCTTAAGTCCTTAAATTCGAGTTTGAAAAGCTGTGCACTGCAGCTTATCAAATAGCCAAACTAGAAGCACACAATGCATCTTGAGCATAATAAGCATGAGCTTGTAGATCGGCTATTTTCCTTCTAAGCAGCAAGCTACTGTATATGCGTCAACTAATTTGATTTACAAATTTACGCACTGGATGGGGGACATCCGCTGCATTTGCTTTGTATTTTCTGTATGACGAAGCATTTGAAAATCTCAAGAGACTATGCCACATGAAACACCTTTGACAGGAAATAATTAATATGACTTTTGTATAATTAATATAAACATTTGGCATCTATTGTTAATTACATCTCCATTAAGACCACGGATATACTGTACATGGACATATTTTAAATTTCATGACATCTTTAAATGGAACGGAACCTTAATTAAAAATATCATTAGTAACACCTGTGTTTACCCTACTATTTTTTTATGGCTGCTGTGAAAAGGGTCTATTCTATGGCAGTGTCAACATTAATTAAGTTACATCTGGCAGAGCCTCTCGAGACTGTTGACTCACACAATTTTCAAATGCTTCCAGCACATAGTCCGCAGTCGTGTAATTTTGTCCTGCTGTAAATCAAATTAGTAGATGCATATATAGCTTGCTGCTTAGCAGAAATGGAAATGTAAAAACTATATTGTAAAGATATTGTTTAACTATATTTTCACAAACTAAAATGACAAACAGCTTCCGTTTGCGGCTTTCAGGATGCGTAGTTACAGAATGCCAGATGAAACACCTTTGACAGGAAATAATTAATCTGACTTTTGACATAAAAATACACATTCGGCATCTATTGTTAATTATATCTCCATTAAATTAACTGCCAGAGGTATTTTCATATTTTTTTAGCCAGTGCCAGAGTTTTTCATTGAAAAAAATAAAGTACTCAGGAGCCGAGATACAGAATTTTTAAGTTTTAAGTTAACAAGGAAGTGGATAGGAGTCTAGATCTTTGAACAATCATATCTCCTTGGTCTTTGGGTAAAAAAAAAAAAAAGCAATTCTTTTTTTTTTCCACTTCACGTAGAGCTACGCGATTGGCACGTGGCGGCTTTAAATAGGTTCGCGTAGATCTACGTGATTGGCAGTGAATCAGTTAAGACCACGGATATACATGGACAAACATATTTTTAATTTCATGACATCTTTAAACGGAACCTTAATTAAAAATATCATTAGTAACACCTGTGTTTACCCTACTATTTTTTGTTATGGCTGCCATCTATTCTATGGTAGTGTTAATTAAGTTACATCTGGCAGAGCCCTTGAGACAGACTGTTGACTCACACAATTTTCAAATGCTTCCAGCATACAGTCCGTTTCGTCTTTGCAGTCGTGTAATTTTGTCCTGCTGTAAATCAAATTAGTAGATGCATAGCTTGCTGCTTAGCAGAAATGGAAATGGAAAAACTATATTGTAAAGATATTGTTTAACTATATTTTCACAAACTAAAATGACAAACAGCTTCCGTTTGTGGCTTTCAGGATGCGTAGTTACAGACCCTAATAGCATGCTTAGATTGGCTTGAGAGACTACATCTGGCACAACAACAACCAAGACCTGGTAAAAGCTCCACATAAAAACAATATATATTTCAGGAACTTTAACTTTACTTATTACTGGGTGGTTCTGACTGGACTTTTGTGTACTCTTAGTGATGCAAAAGAAATTGATTTGAAAATTGAAATTGACAAGAATGAATCAGCACATCTCATCATGATTGTGTTGCTTTTCTGAAGTAAAGGCCTGCTTGTCTCAGTAGCCCTCCCCCCATCCCTTGTTTTGTGGCTGACCAATTGACATTGACATGGTCATGCTCTGCTGCTGCTCAAATAAAGTGTTGGCCGTGTCTCACCGCAGATGCAAAACAATATGCTGTCAGTGTCAAACAAGCATGGCTTAATTAATTAGATGTGTCCCAATCAATTTATTATTATTATTTGGACCTACACATCTTAAATTACGTTATGCAACAAAGTCCCATAAATCAGAACAGACAAGCCAATTATGATGGTCGCAATCATTTTTGATGATGGTATAACACTATAGAGAGAGAGAAGCCTTTCACAAAATATATAATAAATAGATCGCTCACATATCTATAAGAACCATATGCAGGTGAGAGTGCAATAGCCTTCTCTTTGCATTATGATAAATACGTACAGATGCAGTACCAGGTGTTCTACTTATTTTTCACCTCAAAGTTTCAAACTTTTCCGGCTCTAATTTCATGACTAGCTTTAAAGATACAGGTAAATATTCAGTAAGGTGCAGTTAGTGTGTGTGCGCTCGTGCGCGTGCGTGCGTGTGTGTGCGTTGGTGCAAACCATTGTGCAACTGGGCTACAGGTGTAAGCCTTTCATTTTTATTTGGCAGCCTGGGTCATGTTCATAAACTGGTTGTGAGGGGCCTCCAGACAGCTGGTCAATCTAAAAGGTCCAGACAAGCAACCGTCAGACGCGAGTACAATGGGTGTCATTGTTTATTACGGCTGCAGCCACAGTCAATAGGACGCGTCAAAACCGGTCGATGCATCTTTCAGAGCTTCCCTTCTAGTTTGGAGCATCGACGTGTGCCACAGACCATTCAAAATGAGTTGGAGCAACACAGAAAGGTAACCACTACTACGCTCTCCCCATCACGGTGAAATAACACAGATTACAAGTCCGTAAATACACAACATAACAATTTAAAAAAGACAAAAAAAACATTAGGGCTGCGTTCGCTTCCCGCGTTCGCGCGTCTTACTTGTATAGTGTGCTATAAATATTACCGTGTCTGTGTGTGACGTCCTGGTTGCCAATCAGGTACTTCAGTAACTGACTGTCCCTCAATATCAAATAGCGCATCAGTGTGTGTGTGTGTGTGCGTGTGTGTGTGTGTATGCGTGTGGCCAGCACTACTCACCTATAGCCAGCAAGGGCTGGTAGTGGTTGATGTTCTTGGTGGTGAGTGGTGGACACATGCGGATGGCGAACGGTGGCAGAGGCAGACCAGAGAGCAGGCCAGTCAGGAGGAACTTCAACTGGACCTCCTGTTGGTTGGATGATGGAGGAGGAACTTCACCTCCCATCAGGGTCTGTCCTGGAGATCCACACACAAGAACAATATTAATGTTCTGTCCTGGAGATCCACACACAACATCAGTATTCATATTCTGTCCCAGAGATCCACACACAACATCAATGTTAATGTTCTGTCCCGGAGATCCACACACACAACATCAATGTTAATGTTCTGTCCCGGAGATTCACACACAACATCAATGTTAATGTTCTGTCCCGGAGATGCACACACAACATCAATGTTAATGTCAACAAAATAGCTTATTTAGTTTGTGCCAATTACATTTTATACACCATTTTTAAGTGACACCTTAAGATTACATTTAAAATGTTATAGTTTTAAGAGCCAAAAAGCTGATGCAATAAAACTCAATCGTTTTCATGGATTGGATTCCTAGTAATGAAAAGAAATATTATGTACAGTATATATTTTTTTCCAAGTGAAGAAAACGCTGCAGACTCATGGCCACGATGCAGAATAATTTAATGATAACCAACATTTCGACCTGGAATGGTCTTCTTCAGGGACAATCCCTCACTTTTAGTTCAGCAGCACCTCAGCAATACTGGTGTGCGACTGTGCGCCCTTCTCCTGTTTGTTTGCCTGTATCTTTTTTTTTAAACACTTTATCATCAACAAGGAACATGATATGACTCATAGCCATCATGTCATCATAGCCTTTGGGACTTTGGCTTTGGGATTCGGTGAGTTAAGGTTACCATCCCTGGTTTGGAGGTGCCGGTGAAACTGTGATATTTTAACCTATTTTCCAACTTCATACCAAAAATGTTAAGGTATTGACATGGTCCTATGGTAAAAAAAAAAAAGGGAAAAATGGTGCTAAAATAATATTCCACTGTGAATAGTTTACATCTGATATTTCCACAGCCTGTACTGAATTTCAAATCCATAAACACAGATCCACGCTCCTGATTGGCAGTAGTGCCAGGCGACAAAGCGCATGCTTCCGGGTTTTCAGTTGGAAATTCGGCAGTCCTGATTTAATGGCGGAATATATAAAACGGAAGCCCGACACAGGCATCAGTACAAGGGCCTTCACCAGAGGGGATTGTGAGGTGCAGTCTAGACGCACAGCCTTTGCGCAAAATTCCTTTTCAGTTCAAGGAAGCGCAATTTGGAACAATCTACCCACTAACACAAGAGAGTGTCCATCCTTATAATGAATTTCAGATGGCCCTCTTGTCAAAGCAGGGCCATGATTACACAGGGACAAAAGAACCAGAGAGAGTTTGACCTTACTCTCCATTTACAGTATATGGTCCAAAACAAAAGTGTACTACAACCTGAGAGTCTCTGAAAATATCCTTTTAAATAGCCTTGACGTTGGGGGAAAAAAGCAAATAATACCCCAATTCCACCGGCCCCTCAAACCAGGGATCGTAAACTGAATACCGAAGCCAGAGTCAACCACTGCTTACAATACAAAGGGAAATTAAAATGTTTGCTACACAGCAGAAAACCCATCAGATAACATTACACCTATACATCTACTTTAATCTATCCATTTAGCTGATGGTCTTATTGAAGGGGAAACTTTACAATAATGGGAGATAGTAGGAGTGATTCCCATCTAGATGTGCCCATTTCATTTCAACAGTGTCCTGAAATGGCTCCTGGCACACATCTAAATTATGTGCTGACTCCAAATGAAGCTCATTAGCTTTGCTTTACCAATACGACTCTGAACTTGGCTTTACCAACCTGATCCAAAGTTATTGCATTTGATTAAATTGGAGAAGCTTAATTTGACCGCAGCAGCAGCTGGCAGAAAAAGGGCAATATTATGTTCATTTCATTAAGCTATGGCCTATTAAGTTTTTATTGTAATGTTTTGACGGCGAGTTGAGGCAGAGGCTAAAGACTGATGCCTGATTCAGGGTTTCGGTTATTGGCAATGTACCTGTTGATTCAACATGACAATGGCAGATCAAATTACATTTAAGACCACTAAAACTGCATATATACTGTATAAGACCTTTTAAAACTTTTTAAGTACCGGTGAACATTGTAATCTATTGCTAAGGAGTGGTTTCTGATGTCTGTGCTCAACGGAAATCAGACACCCTCCTCCGTAATTAGACAAATGATACATTTCAACCTCGCAATTATCTCATTAGAGGCTTTGAACGTCTAACTTGGTATTGATTAAAAATCCATTGGGTTTTCACTCCATGCAATGTGATAGCATGTTAGCAATACAATAATGCACAGTATATATCTGCTCCTATGCTCGTGCACCTTTATATCTCATCTCAGGTACCATGTGTAAATATGTAGTAGATAATGTATTCGTTTTTTCTTGTGTGATCTCCTTTACCCCCTCCCTCTCTTCTTCTTCCCTTTCTTTCTTCTATGGAAATAACGATACGATGGGAACTATGCACGAAAACGAATTTCACCCATTTCTTTACTTCTGTAAACCTGTGATGTGACAATAAAGCAGATTCTGATTCTGAATACTCATTACATTGGAGAGATTATGGTCACCTGAATAAGTATTATTATGGTTTGTGAAATAACACGATAGGAATATAAAATGGCTACTATAAGAGGCATAGTCATAAATAGGTAGACATTGCCTAAGGCTGACATTTTACAAATAATTGCGATCAACGGTTTGTTTTTAGCATTGAACATATATTAGGGATGGCCAACCGATAACCGTTAAGAAATCGGCAACCGGTTAATACTAACGATTAAAATTAATCGTAAAAAAAAAACAAAGGCCCAAAGTGTTTTAAATTTGTTTTTGGGCCAAGTCTACACCTGCAACCACACTTGGCTTCCACTTTATTCTTCTTCTTCCTTGTCTTTGTATTGGTATTGTTTGTGTTGGAGCGCCTCAGTGCGGCTGCAGAGTTCATGTGCAACCTCTTCCAGAGAGAGATAGAGACACTAGAAACTCTGCTGGAGACACAAAACAAACTGTGTAGACTTGGCCCTTCAAAATAAAATGTATTTTGGCCCTTATTTTTTAAATTTTTCCTTAACGGTTATCGATTAATTAATCGGTAAGGCCTAACGGTAACCGGTTAATAAAATGTCTCCATTTGGCCACCCCTAACATATATATAACAATAAAATGTCTGTTTGGCTTTTAGCCTTCGTAAACAAAACGTGCACAAGGACAAATCCTATATTAGAATTGGCTAATGTCTTTATGTTTTATAACTGCATAGCATGCCTTCTCTCTCTCTCTCCAACCATGGTGCTGTCAGTGTGACTGACAGGTGATGAGATTAGGAATGTCAGCCGACTGATACTACTTATTAGGATCACTGAGAATGGAGGGCAAAGAATATGGTGAAGGGACTTCTGAGGGAAAATAAGTTGAACCTCATAAATGAAGAGCTGAAAGAGATGCTTGATTTCTACTCGGGTAAAATGAAAATAATGCTTTGAAATGTACACTACAGGATATTTTATGTTCACACTGTTCGTTAGACTTGTAAGACTTAATTATTACCGTATATCAAGGGGACTTCCAAATTAATTTGTGCTAACTGAATTTCAGATGTCCCTCTTGTCAAAGCAGGGCCATGATTACTCAGGGACATAAGAACAAGAGAGTTTTGTTGCATTGCTTCTCTCGTTGTTCACTATGGGAAACAGCGCCCTCCGGCGATGATACAGAAGCTTCACATTCACTCCCTCAGGGCCGAAACCCTTTTTGGCCCGATGGGCCTTTCGTCGCTTCCCAGCAGCCTCCTCGCCCGAGGGCATATGAGGAGCAGGAACGCGGAAGTCATCCTCTTTGTTCCTTCTGCCAAGCGTGTGAAGGAGCTCCACACTCTG
The DNA here is from genome assembly GCF_963280865.1 of Gymnoscopelus braueri. Lineage (NCBI taxonomy): Eukaryota > Metazoa > Chordata > Actinopteri > Myctophiformes > Myctophidae > Gymnoscopelus > Gymnoscopelus braueri. The sequence continues at coordinate 36,506,537 of NC_137619.1, forward strand.
AGAATCGAGGTTGCGGGTTTCTACAAGCTCAATAGCGACGGGTTGGATCCCAGTCCACTGAGTTCCCCAACCTTTCTCCCTCTAACTACTATTTTCCCGGCGTGGAAAACTCCGCTAACTTTGTTAGCTCTTCAATCTCCATGGATCGACGGGACCGTCCAGCCGTCGCCGATCGCCGACAGCTGGAGACCAGCATGGACCTTCCCCCGCGGCGTTGCGGCTCCCGTTCTTGCTCCCAGCCTCTCGAGGAATGGGACCAGCATGACCACTGCGTTAGCTGCCTGGGGCTCGCACACGCTGAGGACGCCGTCTACGGCGACCCGAGATGCTACGAGTGTGCAGGCTTGCACACCTCCGAGCTTAGGGAAAGGTTCAACAGGGCCCAGAGGCTCTTCCTACCACCACGAGCCATGTTCGAGAGCTGCGAGGACGAGTACGACGGAGACCGCCGCTACTATTCCTCTCGACGATCGGCGGACCGCGGGCCAGCTAGCCTAGCCTCCGTATGGGAAGAACGTCGGCGGCCCCGAGCGTCAGCAGCAGCCGGCTCTGCACGAGCTCTGGAACCTCCGAGGTCTACTCTGCACCCCCGCTCACGCTCTCCTACATCCAGGGCACCCTACGAGGGCAGCGAGCCCCACGTGGATCCCCCTCTCTCCCCACATGATGGCCGCTGCAGCAGCGCAGAGCATCGAGCGGCTCTCCGCTACTACTCCCCGCCGGTGAGTGTTGATGGCGATGCCGATAACGGGGCCATCACCTCTTACCATGACGATATTGACGAATTCCAAGTCGTCGATGAAGTCCAGGGGGACGGGGAGGTCGTCCTCCACGACGCTGACGCCACGGATGACCGTGGCCCCCCAGTTCTCGGCCCACCTGAAGCGAGGACCCTTCTCCCTGTTACGATGCCTGCGGTGGCGGCTGCGGCTCAGCCTGGCAGCATTCTCCCACCAGCCGAAAAAGGTGAGACCACTTTACTGGAGCTCTACAAAACAGCTACCATTAGATGCGGTCTTAAATGGCCGGCTGACGACACCGAGGAGCCCCCCGCCAACCCGTCGGTTGGCGGGGGGCGACTCGGTGGAAGAAACCGAGTGGAAGAAAAGGTTGCCACTCGGTGGAAGAAAAGGTTGCCAAGAAATCAAAGCTTCCCCTGGCTATGGGTTTCAACGCAGCTCTCTCATCGTCGTGGGATTCCCCTTTAACCCCCGACTCTGATCCTAAAAGGCTATGTTTTAACATCGATTGTGCGGGTGCGAGCGAGCTCGGTCTCCTGGCCCTTCCCCCCATGGATCGCACCCTAGCCCTCTCACTCGCCCTTAGCATACCGAAAAACCAGAAGCTCCCCTTCTCCACGGTTAAGGATCCTCCGCTTCTGACCAACGAGAAGGACGTGTCTGGCTCTGCAGCCACCAGAGTTCTCCACAAAGCTTTTACCTCCGGAGCTAGAGCCCTCAACGCCACAGCGCTGCTGCAGGGGTCCCTGAAAGTACTCCTGAGCGAGGCAGGAGACACCGCCACACCTCAGCAGCTAGCAGAGATGAGGCGCATCACACAGGAGCTTATCCTGCTTAACAAATACTCCACAGAGTGGACTGGCAGGGGAATCGGACTGTGTGTTACTCATGAGAGAGCGCGGTGGCTCGACCACGTCAACTTCAAGGGTCCTTAGGACAAAAAGAATCTCCAGAACCTAAAAGTAACTCCAGGTAATCTTTTCAAGGGGGGCATGAGCTACCTGCAGGACAGCGCCGCAGTGCGTAAAGCTCAAGACGAGGCTGCCTTGTCCTGCATCCAGGTTCCGACCAGGTCTCTTCCCCCCAAACCCCAGAACCGTCCTCCGCGGCCGGAGAGAGGCAGACCACCGACCCGACAGGACGCTCCGTCTCGCCAGACCCATTCCTTCTCCGCCCCGCCCGCCGCCAGAAGCGAACAGCGGGACCGGAGAGAGGACGACCGTCCTCGCCCTCCACCCAGCAAGCCTAACCAGAGAGGCGGTTACAGAGGTCGCACGTCCAAGCGTGGGGGGTCAACTAGGTGACACCATCACTCCCTGCCAGACGTGCAGGGAGGCTCTCTCCCCCGGTTCCCTCTCCCCTCAGAAGGGGGATCTGCATCGGGTTCTAGTGGCCGCGGGCCTCAGTACCAGGACGACGAGGAAGAGGAGGAGACCTTCATCGGAGTCAGTGGCGACAGTGAACTGCGCTACGAGCCCCGAGTTCAGAGACACACACACACATGTCACAGTAGCAAATTACGTGAATGTGCATGCACAATTGAATACACATGTTGTCCTAGAGAATTACTTAAATGTGTATGCGCCGTTAAATGTGAATGTGTCCCGTGCTTTTGTTGCAAATGTTTCTTACTTGACGAAAAATGCTGTAATAAACAACCAAAAACTTCTGCAAACAAAGGTACCCAAAATGAGCCAACGACCACTACGGACCCCCCCGCGGGGGTCCATGGTGGTCGTTGGACAGAGAAAAGGCGTTATGGCGGGCCAAAACCGTCATTTCCTACAAGGGTCACGCCAAAATTTTCCTTGGTCCATGAAAGAAAGTCACAAGGTAAATATAAGCCAAATTGCTGTAAGGAAGGTGGGTGTAGCCAAAATGGCCGCCCCCACTGCACAACACGTGTTGCCAATAAAGATGGCCGCTGCTGCTCGCAGACACGTGTTGCCGGCAACAATGGCGGCGCCCACGTGCGTGGCCAGTATTTCCAAAATGGCCGCGTACATGGGCCCGGAAGTAACACCAAGCACGGTTGTCAGGACAACGAGTGGCGCCAAGATGGCGGCTCATGTACGCTCGAATACAATAACAACCCCCCCAAATCCGTTGTCATTGCACATCGAGCAATGGAAAAAATGCAACCCCAACCCCTGGGTGCTTCGTACGATAGCAAAGGGTTACAGTCTGCAATTTTCCACCAAACCACCCATGTCCAACAAAGTACTGTTGTCACAAGCGAGTGGTCAAGCGGCGGTGACGTTACGAGAGGAGATCTCCTCTCTATTACGCAAGAATGCCGTAAGGGAAGTGCTACCAGGAGAAAGCCGTCTCGGTTTCTACTCGAGATACTTCCTGGTCAAGAAGAAAGGGGGTGGATTACGTCCCATAATGGATCTCAGAGCTCTCAACAGGTATTTGAAAACTTTTCAGTTCAAAATGTTGACGGCAGCAGCGTTACTACGCTCAGTCCGCCAGGGCGACTGGTGGAGCTCAATAGATCTCAAGGACGCATATTTCCACATCCCTATTTACCCACCGCACAGAAAATTCCTGCGGTTCGAATTCGAGGGTCGGGTGTACGAGTACCTGGTCCTCCCGTTCGGGATGTCCCTGAGTCCCAGGGTGTTCGTGAAATGCACTCAGGCAGCGATAGCTCCTCTGAGGCAGAGTGGCGTTCGCATAGCGAGTTACATAGACGATTGGCTTCTGACGGCGGATTCGCGTCAGGAAGCATGTCATCACACCAGTCTGGTGGTGTCGCACCTGACCTCCCTGGGGTTCACGCTAAACTTTGAGAAGTGCGTGCTCACACCGTCCCGTTGCGCTACTTTTATAGGTATAGCACTGGACTCGGTCGCTCTCAGGGCGCGTTTGTCTCAGGAGAGGATAGATTCCTTCCTGAAGTGTCTGGCATTGTTTCAACTGGGACGCAGGGTCCAGTACAAAATCTGCATGAGGGCAGCGGGACTCATGGCCTCGGCCATTTCCTTAGTGCGTCTGGGCAGACTACACATGCGGCCGTTTCAGAGATGGGTGGGCTCCCTCAGGATCCCGGCCACTCAGGGTTTTCGTCACGTGACAGTGTCCGCGGCGTGCATGCAATCCCTTCAACAGTGGAAAGTAGCTTCTTTCCTGTCGGAGGGCGTCCCGATGGGGAGGATCATCTCGAGGAAGATGATCACCACAGATGCCAGCCTGACAGGCTGGGGCGCAACATTCGAGGGCCGGATGGCCAGGGGTCTATGGGACCGCAGTATGAGGAAAGCACACATCAACTACTTGGAGCTGATGGCAGTCTTTCTGGCAGTAAAACATTTCAGGTCCCACATCGGTGGTTGTCACGTTCTGGTCAGGACAGACAATACCACGACCATGGCCTACATCAACAAGCAGGGAGGTCTGAAGTCTCCTACCTTAGATGGTCTGGCTCGGAGGCTGATACTGTGGTGCAACTTGCACCTGAAATCAATCAGCGCCTCTCATGTGCCTGGACTTCTGAACAGGGGAGCCGATCTTCTGTCCAGAGGCAGGACTCATTATTCGGACTGGTCTCTGCACCCCGGGGTCGCGGCCCAGATTTGGACCAGGTTCGGTCGGCCCCAGGTGGACCTCTTTGCCTCGGAGGAGAACGCAAAGTGCTCGCTGTTTTTCTCAATGAAAGGACAGGCTCCGCTGGGTTTGGACGCCCTGGCACACGAGTGGCCGGGGGGGCTACTTTATGCGTTCCCTCCGCTGGAGCTGATCCACCCCACTCTGGAACGGATCAGGCTCCGGGACCTGACGGTGCTGCTGGTGGCCCCAGCATGGGGCACGTGGAGGTCGGAGATAGCTCCCCTCCTATACGAGCGGCCTTGGCCCCTCCCGTTGCGAGAGGACCTGCTGCAGCAGGCGGGGGGCGAACTTCATCATCCCAGACCCGCAGACCTAGCTCTGTGGGTCTGGCCCGTGAGAGGGCGAACTTGACTGCGACTGGACTTCCACCTAGGGTGGTAGCTACTATTCAGGCCGCTAGGGCACACTCCACTAGGTCTCTCTATGGAGCTAAGTGGGGCGTGTTCGAGGAGTGGTGTATGGAACAGTCCCTGGTTGTGGTCCCGTTCCAGGCGTCGGCCGCAGATATCATGACCTTCCTACAGGATAGGTTGGATCTTGGGAACGCTTTCTCCACGGTTAAAGTGTGGCCATTTCGGCCAACCATGTTGGTTTCCCCGATGGAAAAACCGCGGGGAAACAACCACTTGTGGGTCAGTTCATGAAGGGCGCGTTGCGTGAACGCCCTGTCTCAAGGTCTTTGTTTCCCACGTGGGACTTGGTCCTGGTGCTAGACTCACTCTCTCGTCCTCCTTTTGAACCTTTTGAGACGGTGGAACTGAAGTTCCTCGCGCTCAAGACAGTACTCTTGGTTGCGCTGACAACAGCGAAACGGGTGAGCGATATACATGCCCTCTCGGTGGTTCCGGAGTGCATGAGGTTTGCGGGTGATGGTAGTAGGGTTGTTCTAAAACCTAACCCGGCGTTCATCCCCAAGAACCACCTGACGGTGGTTGCGCCAACCGAGTTGGTGGCTTTTCACCCGCCTCCGTTTGCCTCAGAGGAGGATCGGAGGCTGCACTGTCTTTGTCCAGTGAGAGCCTTGCGGCTGTATGTCCAGAGGACTGCGGCCCAGGGCCGGCCTAGCCAGTTGTTTGTCTCCTTGGGCCCCGGGCCTGGGGGAAAGGCGGTGACTAAGTCTACGCTTTCCCGTTGGATTGTGGAGGCTATTCGCCTGGCATACACCAGTAGGGGAGCCCCAGTGCCTGAGGGCCTGAGGGCGCACTCTACTAGGGGTGTGTCAGCGTCCTGGGCCCTCTGCAGAGGGGTGTCTATTCAGGACGTTTGTACTGCAGCGAGTTGGGCGTCGCCGTTGACTTTCGCTGCTTTCTACAGCCTGGACGTGGCGGCGTCTTCATTGGCGCACGCAGTCCTGGGTGTGGCTTCCACCTGAGGGTGGGTGGGTGCATGGAACCGCGGTAGTTTCTGTTCATGCCCCTGTGCCTTAGTGTAGGATAGGCCGATGTCTGGGCCTTAGATTTATAAGGCGGACTTCGGTCTGTCAGGGCCCTCCCCCCACTAGAATAGACAGGCTGTGCCTGCTTTTTAGTTTATAAGGCAGACCTTGGTCTGTCAGGGCCCCACTTTTCTCCTGTTCCGTGCCTTAGACCCGGTGGGTCTGTTGGCGCCTGGGTGGCAAGGGTCACGCCCCTCGGGGCGTGGCCCTGGCGCCCAGGGGAGGGCTGGGACAGCAGGTTGTGGTATCTCGATTCGTAGATACATTCCGGGGGTTTATATCTCCCATAGTGAACAACGAGAGAAGCAATGCAACAAAACTATGGGTTACTTGCGTAACCCCGGTTTTGTAAATTGCGAACGAGTTGTTCACTAAAACACCCTTCTTTTTTGCTTGGCAGAAGGAAGCTGGTGTGTTAACACATTGGGTGCCAGCATTTTTTCATAACAACTTACGTTGGGTGCCAGCATTCTCCCCATTGACTGCGCTTTGCTGTTTAAGGCTCTAGACTCCACGAGGAGCAAATCCATGTAAAAAAAAACATCCATTCATGTTGCGCGATGACCCTGGCTACAACCTGGAACGATAACATTTCACTCGCGAGTTACAATGGGGGGGGATCGCGCATCGCGCATGACCGGTTTTCCCCACCGGAAACAGATTCGGAGATATAGGTGTTTTAAAGAAGGAAATAGACAGGAAGTGGATGGCAGCCATGTTTTTGTTTTTCCGGTGATCTATCTGGCCTATCCTTCTCAAGATCACAATGGGTACTCCCAGAGCTGCTCTAGCCCCGCCCGTGTGGAGAAAAACGAAAAAAACAAAAAGACAAATTTCACGGTCTGGACCGTGTTCGGCACCGGACCGCTACTCTGCGCAAACACGGTTCAGACCGTGTTTGGCACCCGATGTGTTAAGAGGATGACTTCCGCGTTCCTGCTCCTCATATGCCCTCGGGCGAGGAGGCTGCTGGGAAGCGACGAAAGGCCCATCGGGCCAAAAAGGGTTTCGGCCCTGAGGGAGTGAATGTGAAGCTTCTGTATCATCGCCGGAGGGCGCTGTTTCCCATAGTGAACAACTCGTTCGCAATTTACAAAACCGGGGTTACGCAAGTAACCCATAGTTTGACCTTACTCTCCATTTACAGTATATGGTGCAAAACAAAAGTGTACTACAACCTGAGAGAGTCTCTAGTCTATATCTTAAACTCCCCAATCGTCAAACAGTGCAATGGTATTCTTTGTGTTGCTTGATTGCCCTTATTAACCCTTTAAGACCTGAGGCAATTCTTAAAAATGTTTTCTAAATCCTAACAGTTTTTTGAAAAAAAAAAAAAGAAAGTCAAGATTTTTCAAAAATAGCAGATCTACAAGCTCATAGCGCGGCACTCGGTGCCGCGCTTTGAGCTTGTATATCTGCTATTTTTTAATAGGCAAAGAAATCTAAAGTGACACAGATGCGTTCCAGGTCTTAATGGGTTAAAACATCTTGGTTCAAATACATGAAATAACAATTTCCGTTCCTTTTTACAAAGGTGGATGAGTTCTGTGGAAAGCCTGGCCTCCAAATAGATATGTGATTATGATGTTAGTTGCCATGGCCACCAAGAAGCCAGTCCAGTACAATCGTCATACGCAAACAGTGTCTGTATTTGACATGGCCATTGGAAGACTCCAATTGCCTACTACTGGACAAAGTCTCAGTCACCAGAATTGGCTCCCATCTATCTATCTATGTGACTGTCTCTATATCTCTATACTGACAGAGTAGAGTTATTGTTGCAAGCAAGGAGGTACCTGATAATTCTGGTCATGAAAAAAAGGCACACCCCTTCACCAATCTGATTGTTCCGATCTGTGTTCACGGTCTGCGGTTTGGTTTCTCTTGGAATTCTGTTATGTTCAGTGATTTTCAGTTCATAAAAGGTATCCCAGCCTGCTGGGTATGTACTGTATGTCATTTCAAGGACCCTAAACCTGACATTGATTTATACTCCTAAGAAGCACCTAGTGATTTTACAGTACACTTCATTTACCAAGTGGAGCAAAAATATCTATTACTGGCACCATTTATTGACGTTGACCTAGCATGCCACGCTGTGTTGTGTCACAGCTCATGAATATCTGTGGATAAGTACATTTCCAACTTTTAGAGAATAAAATTACTTGGTACTCTCAAGGTATCTTGTTTTTGCCGTGATCATATCAATGACACATTTTATTTTGAAGGTACCTGGAAGTCATGGGCTTCATCAACATTAACATTGACACCCTGATGCTCATGATTCCTGAACAAGTGCAGCGATACATCTGCAAGTACCGGTTTAGCCAGGATCACTTGGAGCTTCTCTTTAATTTGATTAGGGCATCAGGTAGGGATTTCACAAGATAAATGTTTTTTCGAAAAAGTAAGTCAGAAAAGATATCAAATATGTTGAGTGGTTCTGCGTCGTTTCTTCCCTTTTCTAGGTGGCTGGATAACAACCCAGGGCAGTTTCAGAGCATTTCCGCCGTGGTATCTCGCCAAGTTCTGCAGGCAATGTCACAGCACAGGACTGTGTCCCTATCGGCTGTGGAGATGTCCTCTGCCTCTCTCGCAGTGACACATTTCATTGTAACACACCCGGAAACGGAAATATCCGTATCCGGAGATTTTCGTTCCCACCCGCCTCCGCTCTAAAGCTCCCACTAACCCTCCATTTTCTCGGTTGTTGTTTTTCTCCTCGCTGATCGCTGTTTAACATAAACCGCGACAACTTCAAAATGGACGATCGCCAATCGAAAAGGTCTTCTCTGGGCCACTCACACAGCTACCCTGTGTGTCTACAAACAGTTGAACGCGTGATTTTAAGGTATTTAGAGAGGTCTGTGGCGACGTGAAAAAAACAAAAAAACAACAATAAATCGCTGGCACTGGTGAGTACATGATGATATTAAACTCTGGCGTGGAATGTGTTAAGGAACACAATGGAAACAAGCTGTAAGCTTTTTTTTTTTTATCCTTTTGATTATGGTGGGTCAGATGTATGTTACTGTGACCTATGTTTATTTCATGATCAATAAAGATATCAATCAATCAACGACATATTTTTAGAAAGCTGTCCTGTGATGTATGCCGTTATAGCCGGGTGAGGTGATAGATGCTGTAAGCACATTGTTTGAGCAGAGCTACCACTTGCTTGCTTTGAAGAATAAGGTTGGGCTGATGATTCCGTCTGATGGTACGGTGAAGGTGATTAGAATAGATGTGCAGAGCGGGTTCGGAGGCTGTGTTTGTTCTCAGGGAGCACATACTGTAGAAGAAACCCGGTTTGGTATATTATTGTTAAAGTAATACTAGGTAACGTTTTCAACAAAACTAAAGTTAAATTGTATATCTTTTGCGAGTGGCAAAAGTTTCACAACACCCACTCCGTGAATTTCACCCCCGGAAGCCTTTTATTTATATATTTTCTATTGAACGTGTACGGGGGGGACTTTCCCGGGAAAATGACGTTCCTGGCCAACGTCATGACGTCGTGGCCGACGTCCTCAGGAACTACCGCAACGGTTTCCTGTTTGGCCAGGAACTACCGCGCTATTAACAAAAAGGAACCTCACGCTGATTTTAAGATAATGTAGGATTGGAAGATCGAAAAAGAACAGAAAAAGAAAGCACAGCTCATGGTAACTAATGCTCCACTGGCTAAGAGAAACGATCCGTAGATAGTATAAAACAATTAAAAGATCGCTTTTTGAAACGCTTCCGGCTTCCGGTGAAAACGAATGGAATTCTGGGTAATCGAGGACTAGGGAAATTGTATGCAGTGACGGTAGTGACCAGCAGAGGTTGCTAAAAATCGTTATTTGTGATTCTGCATTGTACAACTTTAACCATCTTTTTATTTTGTGATTAGTTGTGTCTGTCTTTTACAAACTGAAATTGCACAACATTGCCAAACTGAGCACCCTACAATAACAGAGTGGCAACACACTGTAATTTGCTGTGCCAAACATGTTACTATGTACAACTGTGTTTTTGTACCATTATATTATACTGCTCCGAGAGTTGAATTTTCCCTCCAAGGATTTCAGTTATTTTACTGTACTACATTAGTGCTATTTTGTTCAGTTTTGGGGGGATATGTTGGAGTAATGCCATAAAATATGTAACACAGACTGACTGCCAGTGTCTATTTCCTTTATATATTTCTCAATGATGGTCAAGATTTCAGTATTTCAAAGTTGATAGCTGTGTTCTGACCAGAATAGCTAATGATGGATGCAGACTGTGGACTGCATATTTAATATTGTCTATTTCAGTGACTGGAGACAGAGATTATGTTATGTTTTAGGACTATTACCTGGTTTAGATTAGGTATTTTGGTTATGAAAATATGCTTTTTGGATGTAACCAAGTATGCTGGATCCATAACTCCATGTCTGGCATTTGTAACAACCGCCTGCAAAACGGTTGAAAATTCAGCAAGTTATAATGATTTAAATTGTGGAGAGACCTCCTGATTCAATAGACATACAGCACATGGGCCAATTGGGTCATACATGCATTAGGAGGTATGGCTGGCCATTCATAATATGGCGGCCGTGATGACGCATCGCTCGAGTGAACAGCAGCGGCCAATGAGGTATCTATGTGTATTTATCTATGGACATAGTACTGTACATAGTGTACAAAAATAAATGTTATCATTTTGAGTCCCAGCCTAATGTATGTTTGAATTCAAGGCTACGGTGAGTTTGAAATCAAGCCTGAGATTAATTAATATTACATTAATCTAAATTATTATGTATGGCGTGTCAAAACGTATAGTATTGTGCTATCGCTCTGGCAGTAAGGGTAATCCAAGGTAAATGTACGTGCAATCCCAATGTCAGACTATCACCACCAGTCACCACTTGTATTTAGTGTAGCTAACCATGTCCCCGTTTTCATAAAATGTCATAAACCGGATAACAATCACGCACTATGACAAACGCATTAGTCAGCAACTCAACAAAAAGTAGCAGCCAACTCCTACACCAACAGAAAGAGAGAGCAAGTGAGAGAGAGCATGTGTGCGTGGGAGAGCTAGAGAGAGAGAGAGAGAGAACAAAAGGCCCTCTGCTGCAAACATCACAACTACTGTTCTATATCCCTGAGGGCTCACACCGCTCAATGGCAGGTCGACTCTTGCTGAATACAACTCTCACGGACATTCATTCATTTTCTGATAAGCAGTCCTATTCCAGTAGCAGAGGGGAGGGAGCGAGAGAATGTTGGGTAATGGAGACTGGAAGAGAGGACAGTGAGGGCAAGAGAAAAAAGAAGAAGAAGAAGAAGTGAGCAGAAAGGGAGAGATGACGATAAAGACAAAGAGAAGGAGCAGAGGAAGGAAGGGTCAGGGGAAGTAGCCCTGGGGGCTTTGCGAGGGACCGTTCAGCGTGAGAGATGACTCAGCCCTGTGTGGCACACGGAGGAGGCACCGGCACAGATAGATTAGATGAAGAGAGCTAAGGGGCGTCCTCGTGTCCCGCACGCATCTCACATGAGGCCAATAAAAGACTATTAACCCATTCAAACCGGGAGAGCGTCCAACCACTTTAAACATTATTTTATACTTTTCTTGGCTAAGTTCATAGCAGCACTGCGCTATGAACTTCTAGATCTGCAATTTTTTTTAAAATCTTGAACATTTTGTGCAAATATTTGAATATGTATATTCTTTAAAGGGACATTTTTTGACTCAAATCTTTGCTTCTGGGAGGTCCCTGGAACCAAATATTTTGTGATGGGGGGGCCACGGCCAAATACATATCATTTCGGGGGTCCTTCACATGAAAAAGTTTGAGAACCACTTATATAACATAAGAAGAAAAAAAAATTAGAAGACATTTGTAGAACCGGCCTCAGGTTTTAATGGGTTAACAGGCCTTGACACACACAGGCGTAACACAAGCCCGCACATACAACGTGCACAATCATGCACATGTAAAAAGGGACAAAGGTTCAGACAGCTTTGCAATAAAACACTACGATACAAGATGCTCTCTGAAGGCTGTAGGAGAGAATGTTACATTTATTTAAAAGCAGAACTAACTGCAATGTGTGTGTGTGTGTGTGTGTGTGTGTGTGTGTGTGTGTGTGTGTGTGTGTGTGTGTGTGTGTGTGTGTGTGTGTGTGTGTGTGTGTGTGTGTGTGTGTGTGTGTGTGTGTGTGTGAGAGTGTGTGCGCATGCATGCATGTGTTCAGAGACCTACCGATCATAGTGTTGAGGGACAGGTCGTGGATCCGTTTCTGGTTCTGAGCCAGTGGAGCCCCACAGAACGACACAGGCGAGTAGAGAGGAGACAGGCACGAACTGAAACAACAGAGGAGGGACCATTTATTTTAAGATTAGATTTGTTTCATGGCTTTTCGCCTTTATTTTTGATACAACAGTGGAGAGAGGCAGTAAACTGGGGAGTCCGGGAGTGACATGTGGCAAATCCGCTGCTGGGAATCAATCCCGGGACACACTGTCAGGCATCAAAGCCTATCTGGGCCATCAGCAGTGCACCCATTATTTTAAGGATCCTTTTTTTTATTATTAACTGTGTGGATTCACTCTTAAGGCTTAAGGAGGTCGTCGCTCCTTCTCTATTCTCTATGTATTTATTTATGTGGTCGTCGTCAGTCTGCTCAAGCTCCGCATGCGAGTGCGGGGAGCTTGAGCAGACTATCGACCACATAGTCAACACCTGTCCCCTGTGTGGACCACCTTCAGTGGAGGGCCTCTTCCTAATGGGACCAGAGACGAGGGCGTGGCTGCACGTCACAGAGTTGGGCATTTGATGTCGATACACGTTTTGTTGTTTTATATTCCCGCAATTAGATCCAGGTGGCAAAATTACTGTTCCAGCAGTGTATACAGTAGGCCGGTTCAGCACTCAAAGCAGAGACGCGTTGAGTATAAAAAGAAATGTATCTGCAGAAAAGTTATTTGGTTGAAAATGTTTCTCCATTTTCACTGGAGAACACAAAAGTTCTCAATAATTTCTTATTAGGTAGTTTTGACACATATCTAGTGAACCTAGACCTGTGAGTGTGATCCTTTCTTACCCTCAGTGAAGAAAGTACCTGGGAGGCAGCCGCTGCTCACAAGGTTTCAAACAAAACTGTACATCCAATGCATGATGCATGATGGCAGCCTTCCATGCGTCACTGAGGGAAATAATAAAGGACCATGGGCGTCCGGGTGAAGCACTCACCCACCACAGTCGAGACTGGGGATTTGATTTGTCCACGGTGCTTCCACCATGGCAGCCGGCAGGGATTTAAAAAAAAAAAAGTACCTTGTACACCGAGTGCCTGATAATGTAGCTTACAGTAAATCTTACATTCTATGGAGCGAGGAATAAGAATGCTTCACTTCAAAAAGGCTCGCTGTGCTCCAATGTTGATTATTAACACATTATTACAGTTTGAACATTTAATAGAATGTGTATAAACAGATTCAAAAGATAGATTTCAAAGATGTTTTTAAATGACAAGTGACAGCCCTAGTATGCATCTGCACGTTTGCACTGTATGTATGTATGTATGTACTATGTACAGGGGTGCACATAACTGGTGCGCAGGTGCAAATGCTCACCCAAAATAAATAATGCGCGGCACATCAGACGACGCAAGGCGCTTTTGCGTACCAACAGCTGGGACAGGAATTTCCAAGCTTTTATTTTTTAGCAAAACTAAAAAATAAAAGCCTGGAGATCGAGGCTAGGAATTTACCTCCTGAAGCCACACTCAACACAATCACGCTTAAGCACGCGTCGGCCCCCATGTACAGCGAAAAACGGCGGAATTTGGAAGCAGAGCGTCCTTTTTTCTCGCGCAGCACCCCCCCCCCCCCTGTTGACAAAACTGTCCCGGGGGGCACCGTGCTGAATCCCCCCCCCCCCCCGTTGACAAAACGGCGGGGGGACGGGACGGGACCATTTATTTGGTGCGCACCAAGTCACATCTCCAGGTGCTCTTCTGAGTACTAGACCTAAAAAGTTATCTATCCATCCACCTATCCATCCATCCATCCATGATTCTATTCATCTATACACACATACTGTACTGTACATATGGCATGGGACATTTAAATGTTTAACCATGTACACATACCAAAATACTCTCCATTTAGGCCTAAATAACCACACATTTTAAATTACTCGGATAAATAACATAACTTATTAAAACAGTGTATTTCACTGTAAATCTTACAAGACTCTTAGCTAGAAGGGTGTTCTAAAAGCAGAACAAGCGTGTAACACTGTTACACGCTTGTTCTGCTTTTCATAGTGACTGTCAGCAGTTCTCAGTTCTACAAGTGCTTCATTTTAACCCTTTAAGACCGGGGAAGCATTTTTTTTTATGTCTTTGGCTATTAAAAAATAGCAGATATACTGTACAAGCTCATAGTGCCGCACTGTGAACATTTGTGCAGATCTTTCAATATATATATTTTTTTAAAGCAAACATTTGTAACTCAAATCTTTGCTTCTGGGGGTCCCTGGAACAACAGTTTTGAGATGGGGGTTCGCGGCCAAAAACATCATTTGGGTGGTCCACATGAATTCTTTTTGAGAACCACTAATTATAGCAACATACGTTTTTTCAAAAAACTGTTAGAATTTAGAAGACATTTGTAGAATCCCCCCGAAGCAAAGATTTGAGTTACAAATGTTCGCTTCAAAAAAATATAGATATTCAAAGATTTGCACACATTTTCACGATTTTTCATAAATAGCAGATCTACAAGCTCATAGCGCGGCACTCGGTGCCGTGCTATGAGCTTGTATATCTGCTATCTTTGAATAGCCCAAAGAAATCATAAAATGACACAGATGCGTTACCGCTGGTCTTAATGGGTTAATATGTGATGAACGCTGCTTTTTTTCCAATCTACTTGTTCCAGAGCCACGATTAACATGAACTTTTATCCTGTTGGACTTATCCAACAAATGCATCTAATATGTAACGTGGCCGGCAGCTATGAAACAATATATCATATTAACATCAAGCCAAGCAGCAAATGAAGGGGAAAACAAGCCTTTGTATTCTACATATAAACCCTAGGTAAGATTCACTTGCAGTTTTAATTGCTTGGCTCTTAAAATTAATGAGAAGCTTTGCTCTGACACCGCAGCTGATAGAGACGACTAGGAAACCAAAAGGAAGAGGAAAACATTTTCACAAAGAGATGATTATACATCTTAGCTTATATGATGATGAGTTTTATGGTTGTTGGACCTTACTTTGTCTAATGTGTGTGTGTGTGTGTGTGTGTGTGTGTGTGTGTGTGTGTGTGTGTGTGTGTGTGTGTGTGTGTGTGTGTGTGTGTGTGTGTGTTGTGTACTTAGGGTTGGTGGGGGCCCTGCCGGTGTGGGCTTTGAGTTCCCATAGCATGACCCTGCCATCGCTGACCATGAGGGCGGCGTTGTTCTCGTTCACGGGGCAGATGACCATGCGGTACGGACGGACCGTCTTGGTGATGCGGATGGCGTCGCACTGGGAGCGCAGGTCATACACCAGCTCCTGAACACTCTGCTCTGGGTCTGACCAGAGGGAGAGGGGCGAAAAGATCAGTGTTGTAAAGTCACCAAGTACATTTACTCAAGTAATGTACAATCTTTTGGTACTTTTACTTTACTGGAGTATTTCCAATTGTCTATACTTCCATAGCAAATATTATACATTTACTCCACTACAATTATTGGAAATCTTTTAGTTAACAGTTACTTTGCAGATATCAATTATTACATTGTAAAACATACATTAACCACTTCAGCCCTATTTCATGCATAGGCTATTTGAAAATAGCCGATTTACAAGCTCACAACGCATCACATTGCGACGCGTTGTGGGTTTGTAGATCTGCTATTTTCAAACATTTTAGTACTTTTACTTTTGGTACATTTTGATACCAATACTTTATGTACTTTTACTCAAGTACATTTTGAATTCCGGACTTTTACTTGTGACAGAGTACGTGTCTACATTGCAGTATTGATACTGTTACTTAAGTAAAACATTTGAGCACTTTTTCCACCACTGGAAAAGATTAAGGGTTAGAGAGAGACAGAGAAGGGGAGAAAGCCCAGAGCAGACGGGAGTGGAAAGAGAAAATAGAGAAACAACAGGAGAGAAGGGTGGAGAAAAACTGTGGGAGACAGGCTCTCCATCAGCCAATCACAGTTAAGTGGAGGATAAATGAAAGATAGAGGGACTAAACAGCTATGCTGCACTTTGTCCAGATAGATGGACAGCAACGGAGGTGCGGTGTGTTTGCCACTGGCCAGTGTGGGAATGTTTTCTTTTCTTTTTTGCAGACTATAATCAATAAATACATTCATGCAATTTCAACATACTTGCAGTGGTGGAAAAAGTACTCAAATGTTGTAATTAGGTAAAAATATCAATAATGCTATGTAGAAATACTCTGTAAAAAGTAAAAGTCCGTTAATCAAAATTTACTTGAGTAAAAGTACAAAAGTATTGGCATCAAAATTTAATTAAAGTACCAAATGTAAAAGTACTCTTTTTAGTACACTTGTAGATCGGCTATTTTCAAATGGCCAAAATGTATATAGGGCTGAAGTGGTAAATGTGTGTTTTATAATAATAATCAAAATGAGATGTAGTGGAGTAGAAGTAAAAGTACTGAAAATTGGAAATACTCCAGCTAAGTAAAAAATGCCTCAAAATTAAATGTACTTAGTTAATTTACACCACTGCATACTAGACAGGTAAAATAGGGGTTAAATAGTAGCAGGTTTCCTATTGTAAAAGGAACCTGCTACAATGCAGATAATCGACGGTTAGGTCCAGCTGCTATACAGCCAGCTCTTTATGGAGGAACGATACAACTTGTTCTCTTAATACAACTTGGGTGTCGTATGCATGCATGTGTCTGCATGTGTGTGTGTGTGTGTGTGTGTGTGTGTGTGTGTGTGCACGTCTCGTGTGTCACCTGCTGCATCGTCCGCTGTGGTGGTGGAGCGGCACACTCGCAGGGTGATGCAGCCGTTGTCGTGGAGACAGTACAGGGCATCCCTCTGGGCACACGGGATCACCTGCACGCGTACAGAACAGTCAGGGAAAGACACAGCATCCTGTCCTCCGCAGGGATTTAGTGATTAACCCATTCAACCCGGGAATGCATATTAAAGGAGGAGTTCACCCAAAAAATGACTTATTTTCTATCAATTGCACACCCCATGAAGCCTTGAATCCATGGATTTATTTTTGTTTTTGTGGCATTCGTAAGCCAATAATTTGATTCCCGTCTCCTACCGGCTAATGTATCCGGTAGGAGACACAAATTAGATTATTTGTGTCTCCTACCGGATACACACCCGGTCATCAAATTATTGGCTTAGGAATGCCACAAAAACTAAAATAAATCCATGAATTCAAGGCTTCATGGGGTGTGCAATTGATAGAAAATAAGTAATTTTTGGGGTGAACTCCTCCTTTAATGTGTCATTTTAGATTTTTGGCTATAACCATTATTTTATACTTTGGGCTATTCAAAAATAGTAGATATACAAGCTCGTAGCGCGGCACACAAGCTTATCTGCTATTTATTTTTTAAATCTTGAAATGTGTGCAAATCTTTGAATATATATGTTTTTTTAAAACGAACATTTTAACTAAAATCTTTGCTTCTGGGTATTCTACAAATGTCTTCTAAATCCTAACAGTTTTTTTTTTTTAAATACTTATGTTGCTATATCAGTGGTTCTTGAACTTTTTACATGTTATGGACCACCCAAAATGTATTTGTCCGCCGACCCCCCCATCATAAAATATTTTGATTTTCACGATAAAAGCAGATCTACAAGATCATAGCGCGGCACTCGGTGGCTCGCTATGAGCTTGTATATCTGCTATTTTTGAATAGCCCAAAGAAATCAAAAAACGTACACAGATGCGTTCCCGGTCCGAATGGATTAACGAGGAGCTTTTTATGACACTGATGAAGGAGCTTAAACTCTAACCCCCTTTAGATCAAACACGCATGAATCAGACAGAGGTGTCAGACAGGTACTTGGGGGTACTTATGGGTTGCTGGCTCTAACACTAAGCGCCCACAGAGGCAAGCGTAGTTTAGGACTGCACAAGTATGGCTAAAATGTTCGTGATTACTTTGCTGAATACTGCAATGACAACTATTAATCACAATTATTGGTAATGGTGGACCTTTGGTGTAAAAATCTTTTTTTACCATTTTCTTAATAACTTTGTAGCTCATTGGGCGTATCGGTACCATATTCCATAATGGTATGTAATGGCCTCTGTGATTTTACTGTTCTTTTGTGACCCTGAGAGATGGGTAGATGGGTTGTGCAGTATACAATATATTAGTGTTTATCTGTGTAATGGTGAGGAGTCAAGGGAAAGGTGCCAAAGTTCATGATTACATAATTATAATAATGTTTCAGATTACTTGTGCAGTCAACCCTTTGCACACCGGCACGATCTCGACTATACTGAGGCTAATGTCAGAAACACCTGTTTATTACTATAATGCCTCAATTAGCGCTGAAAATAGCATATCTACATTGTTCACAATGCATCTCGACTCATCCGTGGCACGCTGTGAGCTTTTGGATCTGCTATTTTGGTGTGCAAACATCGTCAAAGTATAAATCAGGCTTAATCTGACATAGTGGAGTAGAGAGTGAAGTCATGCTGCATCCTTCTCTCCTTGGAGCTTATCTCTGGGCACCCACGGAGAAACCGCAGGCTGGACTATTGCTGGAGCATATATCATCAGTCATGCAAATTGGCTATCTGACAAGCACTTTATAACACTTAGAGTGGGATGTGTTGGCTGGACAGAGCCTAGGAGGCTGAGTAATGCTCACACCAATACTGGCCAGTGACTTAGAGCTGGCCCTGAGCCAATCTACATGCTACACGTCCCAATGCGTTCACGATTTTTTACAATTTCTGTTTGACAAATATAAAACCAGGCAAAGACAACACTACAGTATTGTGATATAACAATATTAAAAAATCCCAGACAATAATTTAGTCTCAAATCACAAATTTGTTATCCCAGCCCAGCCCTATAATAGACCACAATCATTAACGTAGGGAAGATAAAAGGGCATTTGAATATTTTGCACTATAAAACTACTGACGGAATATGGCCCATTAGGGTCCGAATGGGGTCTGACCACATCTGAGATCTTCAAAACAAAGTGACAATCTCCCACAAAAACCTAATCAGGATATTGGGAGGGGACACCAAACAGCGAGAATGGGTGGAATTGCTCAGTTCCATTACCGGCTCTCTGGCCACGGCAACTCCTTAAATCGGACACCATCCAGCTTTCATTACGTTACAATTAGAATTTAGTCTCCGAAACATGGAAATGTGCGCTGAGAAGTCAGTGGTAAATAGAACTACCAAGACAAGCAGAAAGTCTTATCCATCAATGTGTGTGTTGTGATTTCCTGCCGTGGCTAAAGCCCGTGTATTTCTTCCCTGCTGAGCTGCAACCAAGAGAAGGGCAAGAGGGAGGACAAGAAGTGAACTTTATCATCCACAGCAGGGGGAATTGGCTTCCTGGCAGAATCATCCATAAAGAAAACAGATAGTGAATGCAAGCCAGCACAGCAAAAGGAGAAAATAGAAAGCCTAAATTGCGTCTTGAGTTCAGATGAGGCAAAGGCATCTGTGATGATGATGAAGGGAGGCAGCCAAAGTTTCTAGTGAGCTAAACTGAGACAGTGTGTATGTCAGGGAACCAGTGTGTGTGCGACTGCGTGTGCGTGCGTGTGTGTGTGTGTGCGTGCGTGCCTGTGCTGGGTTTTCCCTGTGTATTAAATTTGTAGGCAGCTCACACAATTTTTTTTTTTTTGGCAAGCTGAAGAAGAATATCTAAACCCTTGTGATGTCAAACAAATCAATATTATCCTTGCCTTCTAGTATATACATTCTGTATGAGCTACAGCTGTCTTATACTTGACAAATAGTTCTAACGGCTTCAGTCCATGCCAGAGGCTTTTCTATACAGAAGTCTTCAACAATCCCCAAATAAATCTCATTGCCCCTATCAAAAACCAGCTAACTTTATCTTATACAGCAGTGGTTCTCAACCAGTGGTCCGAGGACCACCAGTGGTATGGACCCTTATAAATCTTTTACTCTTGAGAGCGTAAAATGAAATCAAATCGCTCTCAAGAGTTAAATTATTGTTAAACATCTGAATTTACTTAATTATGGAATTGTTATTTTGATCAACTTTTGCCTGTTATCTCTCCTATGGTACCAACATCAATACAGCATGGAATTGTGGACAAAATCAGAGAGGCTAAACCTCATCAAATGGTGATGAATCTGTGTCTCGAATAAATAATGGTATGAAAAGGGTTGTACTGCAAATAACATCTCATCATGCTCTGTGGTAAGGACATGTGCGTGACGCAATCAGACTGTCAGCGAGAACAACTACATAGAGAAGGATGCTACAGTAGTGTTGCAGTGCATAAACCCCTCATTACAAAGATAAACGCACATTTGAGAGTCCAGTGGTGCAAAAACCATAAGCACTGGTCCATCGAGAGATAAAGGGTAAGACTTTTTTCATGTCAAGGACCCCCAAAATGATATGTATTTGGCTGCGGACCCCCATCTTAAAAACATTTTGTGCCAGGGATTTTTCAAAAATAGCAGATCCGCTATGAGCTTGTCCAGTATATCTGCTATTTTTGAATAGCCAAAGTACACAATAATGGTTAAAGTGGTTAAAATGATTGTGACACTACTGTATATTAACTCATTTAGCTGGGGACTCCTTGGTACCCCGCCAAGGACCCCTGGGGGTCCCCGGACCCCACTTTGAGAACCAAGAGGCCTGAATGCTTGTGGCCCTCCCTGAGCAGGGGCCACATTTGTTGTTTGGTGCCTTGCATTACATGATGATGACATTCATTGAATATATTATGTGCTTTCTGTTCCTGTAAATGATGTTCATTGATGGAAGGGAAGACAGGCTGTATGTGAGTGATGTTGAGGAAATACTAAAAGATTCCATAGCGCGTTGACTGCTCGTTATCTGTTTGTCCAACACCTCGGACACCACGCGCACAACATTAAAAGAATGTGGGCTGTGATATTCCAGCTGTGCGGCTATTGTATACTGAAATGTGAACACATCAACAATTTAGAGTAAAAATACTTAAATCAATTAAAGTAAGTAAAAAGTAAAACAATTAAGTATAACTACTTGAAAGTTCATGAAATCATAAAAAATACTTCTAAGTAACTAAATGAACCTAAATTGCACACATACTGTATGGGGCACTTCATCAGTGTTACAGCAGTTTCTAAGACTTCAAATGGCCATAACTCTGTGACCATTGCTCTGATAAGCGCAAATAGAGCATTACCATCTGAATACCAGCGTCCACGCATCAAACAGAGTAGTACCGCCTGAATACCAGCACCCACACATCAAACAGAGTAGGCACCGCTTACTCACAATGGGTGTGATGTTTTCTTTTGATTTCTCTTCTGCACTGTAATTGTATCTACACAACTGTTGTTTTTTTATTTCTTTAGTTTTATGCATCCTGATATCATCGTATAATTGTGTTTCCTTCGCTTGATGTTCTGTGTAAAGCACATTGAATTGGCTTGCTGTTGAAATGAGCCATTAGGCCTGACCTCGACTAGTCGAATAGTCGACTAATTAGTCGCGGGGGGTCCGAGTCGACTGTGTGTCTCTTAGTCGAATTTTTATTTATTTATTATTTGACTGAGAGATTGGCCTAGTTTGTTATATTAATTAACTATAGTTTGGCAAAAATAGGATATACATCATGATTTATTGGGAGAAACCAATAGTATGTGTTAAATCAGACACTAAGCACCCCTACAGCCCAAATGGAATGTTCCTCTATTGCATAACATATTTTTTGCATGATTTGACTGAGAGATTGGCAGTCAAATCAGATTGATTCGACTGCCAATCTCAGTAAAATTATGCAAAAAAAAATAAAAAATAAAACAAAAAAAAAGTATTATTATTATTATTATTATTTTTGCATTAGTCGATTGCCAGTCGACTATTGGCAATTAGTCGCCAATTAGATTCGACTAAACAAATCCTTAGTCGGGGACAGGCCTATGAGCTATATAAACAAAATAGCTTTGCCGTCAATTTGATCCAGATACCAGATAGAGTAGAGATACAAGGAGCGTGACTGCTTGACCGGGCTGGAAAAAGGAACTTTCAAGGTCGTCTTTGATTTCTTCCAGCGGAGCAATTATTGCGTGAATGCTTAATCTACACCTTTTGATGATTTCTTGTTCAGGGAGTTGGAATAGCGTGACTTGTTACCAAGGTTCTCTCTGTATTTAAAGACCTTCATTTGTCTCTCTTTGCTGTAATTACGATCACCACAACCCCCTTTAACCCGTTAAGGCCTGAGGCCGATTCTACAAATGATTCTTCTAAATCGGTAGTTCTCACACTTTCAAGATGTTTCTAAAAATGTAAAAAAAATAGCAGATGTACAAGCTCGCAGCACGGCACAAAGTAACACGCTGTGAGCTTGTATATCTGCTATTTTTGAATAGCCAACGCAAAAATCTTAAAACGACAGATACTTTCCCGGTTTTAACACTTTCCATGCCAGACGTTAATCTCATAATGTACTCACCAGTGCCAACGTGTTATTGTTGTTTTTTTCACGTCGCCATAGACCTTGTTAAAATCCTTAAGATTGAGCTGTGCACTGTCTGTTTACATCGGCGACTTCTCACTGAATCTACCAGTGAAAACCACGTGTCAAACGGAGCTCCATGGTTGTAGTTAGAACGGATTACGTTAAACAGTGATATGCGAGGAGAAAAAACTACAGGAAGAGAATTGAGTTTCAGTTTCGTCATTAGAACGAGGGCCGATGTGATCGGCAAAACCGGATCCCAAATAATTCTGTTTCCGGTCTTCAAACCGGAACCGGAAATGGATCAAAAAATTCCGAAAGTGCACCTGGGGGGGGGATCTACGCGAACCGGCGGTTCGCGTAGATCTACGCGATTGGCACGCTGCGGCTTTAAATAGGTTCGCGTAGATCTACGCGATTGGCATTCAATGTGTTAATGGGTTATATAGCTTATTTGCACCTTAAATGTCCACACAAAACTGACCCTTGCAAATTATGTGTCAATAAAATTCAACAGAATGCGTCAACCACAATTATATCTCCCATTATTTGTGTGATCATCCCTTACACGCGGCATATGCATAACAATGCAAGGTGTGCTTCAGATGACAAGCAAACTGTGCTTCTGGACTGAATGAGTCTGAAACTAGGTGTAATGAAGCTGTAGTAAATCTAGTCCTCAGTGCATGATGTAATGTATGTGTGCATGCATGTATGCGTGCACGTGTGCCTGTGTCGTGCCATCACTGTCCCCCCACCTGGGCGAAGGGCACCCCGGAGCGCTCGATAGCCACCACACCGACGGTCTGGCTGAGCTCCAAGTCTAGGATGAGGATCTCCCTGGGGTAGAGGAGCAGCATGTGGTTCCTCTTGGACGGCAGGTAGGACAGCTGCAGACAGTCATTGAGTGTCACCGCCTCCGCACTGGGCCGCCGCCGCATGGGAGAGGAACATGAACAGCATGGAGAGAGAAAAAAAAGACATACAGTAAGTGCCACACATCACCTGGAAACTCTCACATACTCTAAGGACATTTTAACCCATTAAGACCGGGAACCCATATAAGTAACTATACCTTTCAATCCAGGAATCTCTTTTGGGGTTGTACAGTATATAGCAACATACATTTTTTGTAATTTTTTTATAAATATTTAAAGTTTTTCAGAAAACTTTATTTAGTTATTTTAGTTTAGTTTTTAGAACCCATTAGGTCTAAATGGGTTATAGAACGTGATGAATATTACCCCAGTTTTTCCTTCCATATTTAGTTATCGTCTTGGATTTTTCTCTGTGACGTTTGATGTTCTATTATGTAATGACCTCTCTTGGGTATTCAGAAAGGTTTCTTATCTCAAGATGTATCATTCAGATTTTGTTGTTCGTTTGTTTTTGTTATTCGAGAGCAAATGAGCCAAGAAAAACTTAAACTAAATTTGCCTGAAGCGAATTTGCCAGGCGTGGCTGAATTTCTAATGTGCAACATGTAACGAGTAGGCCTAGATACGCTCCCACATACTTCAGCCTCATTAATAAAAAATCAATCAAATCATTGCAGAATCACAGGAGGCATTATTACAGAGACCAAAATAGCTGCCTAACATTTGTTGAGGCTTAGCTATAAGGGAAGCATGCCATGTACATATGAAATATTATTTAGGCCTGCATGATAATATGGGAAAACTATTTTCAACTATGTTAATATTTCATTGACTTTCTCATTTCTCCGATGTAGATCTTTATTCATGTCTCCTCATACAGCAGGCTGGGTGAGTTCCGAGGCAAATGAGGGTGAGCTGCAAGTGAACTCTGGGGACGGGAGGCTGATGAATTAAGCAGGAATTGGGCAACTTCAAAACAAATCCTCTTTCTAGATTAAAATGTCTCATCTCTCAACTGTTGTTTGCCAAGCCTTTTTAACAGTTAGGCCTTATTGTATACTTTGTCATACGATGGTGCCGTGCGAAGAAAACAGGCGATTTATCACGATGAGCTGTGAGCTTGTAGATGGTCTGTTCTCGTTGCTTTTTTTTATCTTTGAAGATTTTTCTGAATGACATGCAAAATAGGGACGCCAAGCTGAAAGTGGTTAATTTGAGCTAACTTCATCAAAGCATGCACAGGTGTTTTATTGAATGAGGCATGCTATTGGATATCGCACACAAAGAGCCCCATCTCTCTCTTGGAACAAAGCAGTCACAGATGCTTAACCGTTAAGCACAAAAAACCTCAGAAGAGACTTTTCTTTATTCAAAGTATCGAAAAAGGTCAGCGCCCATAACTCATTGGTACAGCTGCATTCCTCTGGTTCCAGATAAAGAAATAAAGACAGATTGACTACAGGACAATGCAGATCATTAATCATTGGCAGATGGAGGCAGTGACTGCTGCTATCTAAAGTTGTCTAAGGACAGGAGACGACACTTCAGGACGCACAGTTTCTAACTCACACTGGAACAAGTGCATTGTGGTCAGAGGCGCCCGAGTTAGGGGCTGGAACTGCTGGCCGACTGAGACATCAGAGGAAGGAGGAAAAAACAGAAGGAGTAGTAGAAGAAGAACGAGAGGCCAGAACAGAATTCTATGTCTCAGCTTATCTGACAGAATGACAGAGAGAGAGACAGCAGCAAAGGCATCACCCCTGACTTCACACCTGAAGTTACCCCACACTGCCATCATTAAACCAACAAAGAAGAACAAAACCAACAGACTCTCCTCACCTCTGCCCTTGTTGTTGATGGCTTATGAAGTGGACTGCAGTAGATGATGCACAACATAATATAATGACACTCTGACACATGCACACAAACACACACTAGCCCCAAGGTATCTTTTTAGGCCTTGCAGTTATTTGTTAGACTAGTCATTTGGGTATGGAGAAACGCGCACATATCACCTTATGGGTGTTTCTACAACTTATGATGTGCTCAGAGAAGCAGCAGGTTTGCCAATTTTCCTTGTATTTATGCAACAATCTATCGATCTAAGTTTATATCGAGCTCCAAAGGTGAACACAATAAATATAATTGAGTTCCCTGGCAGAGTTAATAAGATTTAGTCATTGCTGTTGCAGCACTTTTGTGGTCGTGCTCTTTGCATATTTCCAAATAATATAATGTTTTACAACTAAACTCTCGTCTCAGGCATAGCAGATATACAATCCAGGTTTGACGCAGGGCACGCAACTTTGACAGGGTGTGAGGTCACATGCTGAACACCAATCTAAGTGGTACAATAAGAGCGCTCATCCGTTCCCGACACAATTCGTAGATAAAGAAATGAAATGAAATGAGGAAATGAAAGGAAATGAAAACCAAAAATGTATATAGCCAAATTTTGATTTGTAGTATCATGTGCTATCAGCCTTTTCTTTTTATTGTTCAAAATTCAGAACACTTTTCTTCCCCAGGTCTGAATTTTGATAATGTTGTTTTCTGTAAAACAGTAGTTAAAAGTAAAAAAGTTGTCTTGTGATTATATTAAGTCAACTTAGTGTGTGTGTGTGTGTGTGTGTGTGTGTGTGTGTGTGTGTGTGTGTGTGTGTACACACTCATGCACATGTACTGTGCGTGTGCATGCGTGCAATGTCATTACGACCCTGTTGAGCATATATGTTCACATTTGTGTCGGTCTGTCTCTGTGTGTGCGTGCGTGCGTGCGTGTGTGTATGAGACTGTGAAA
Source organism: Gymnoscopelus braueri (assembly GCF_963280865.1). Taxonomy (NCBI): domain Eukaryota; kingdom Metazoa; phylum Chordata; class Actinopteri; order Myctophiformes; family Myctophidae; genus Gymnoscopelus; species Gymnoscopelus braueri. The sequence goes on from NC_137619.1 coordinate 36,532,691, forward strand.
TCGAGCGTGCGTGCCTGCACGCATGCATTTTGTAGGCATGAAAGCAATCATGCCAGCCTTTGGAATAGCAGCCTTTGGAAAGGCAGCCAATCCGGACAACACCGTTCAAATCAATCCAAAGCACCGTGCTGGCCAATAGAGTAATGTGTGCCAGATGAGTCACAAAACGTGCATGGTACGGTCCTGTGTTCGTCTTAGAGCTTCTGATAAGAGCCTGGCTGAAAGGGAGCTGCCCAACCCCCCTTTCTATCATCCAGATGGAGAGAGAGAGAGACAAAGCATAAGAGATTACACCCGACTCGGGGTATAAAGAAAGGACCCAACACGCGGACAAAGCCAGAGAAATTGAAAACGTAATTCGAGGCGCCATTACAGAAGAAGAGACTGAGAGGGGAAGAAAATGAGAGAGACGTTGGGGGAGAGAGAACATGATTAAGAGACGGACAAATAGCTTTCAGAGAGCAAGAAGAGGGACATGATGTGAAATGCAAGAGGTAGACTATAGACAAGTATGATTAATGGGCGGGTTTGTTATTACAGCTAGTTGGGTGGGTGGAGAGGCTAGGGTGGTGCTGCTATAAATAAAGTAGACCGACACGACAAATACAACCACTCAGGGAACTAGCTGGCAGCACATCAACCTGGATCTGGGCTTGGATCGTTCTCGACTTCTTCAAAACTAATGCCTTACTTACATGATATTAGGAGCCAGAGTGGTAAATGGTGCAAAAATGAGGTCAGGCATTAATCTCTGCGCGGTAAAATATGGTCACTGTCAGGGAGAAACCTTGCATCTCTAGATTTCATTTCTTTGTTTTTGCGTAAATGAAAGCCCTATTTTGTACTCTGTCAGGTGAGTAAGAGCAGTGAAAATAGCAGATCTACAGGCTTGTAAATCTGCGATTCTCAATATCTTTTTGAAAGGTTACCCAAAAAAAATCACGTTTAAAGATTTTGGAAACTACTAATAATGACATGCCCAAAATAGGGATGCCAGGTTTAACCCATTAACTCATTGAGTGCCCAAATTATTAATATCTATTTCTGGCCATTACGATTTTTATTTTTTTATTTTTTCAAAGTAAAAAAAAAGTGCTTAGGAAGCGAGATACAGCCTTTTTCAGTTACAAGTTAAACAAGGAGTGGATGAAGCTGCAAATCTTCAGATAATGATATCTTGGGTTCATATTTTTTTTTATAATTATTATTATTATTTATTTATTTTGAGTTCTATTTTTTTCAAAAACATGTGAAACACGTTAATGGCACGTTGCACCATAGCACTAAAACACGTGAAACACGTTAATGGCACTCAATGAGTTAAGACCTTGAGCTAAAAAGCATTATTTTACACTTTGGCTATTCAAAAATAGCAGATATACAAGCTCATAGCGCGGCACCGAGTAGATCTGCTATTTTTGAAAAATCAAGAAAATGTGTGTAAATTAATATATTTATATTCTTTTCAGGCTAACATTTTAAACTCAAATCTTTGCTTCTGGGGGTCCCTGGAACAAAATATTTTGAGATGGGGGTCGGCAGCCAAATACATATCGTTTCGGGGGTCCTTGACATGAAAAGGTTTGAGAACCACTGATACAGAAACATACGTTTTTCACAGAAAACTGTTTTTCTAACTGCTTTAGAAGACATAAGTAAGAATCGGCCTCAGGTCTTAATGGGTTAAAGTGGTTAAGTCTGTATGTGGGTTTCATAAATATTTACCAATGAAAGGTATTAACAAGAGCTTGTAAATAACAACTACATTGGATCCATTGGAACACAGGTTCCCCCCCCCCCCCCCCCCCCATTTGATTAAAAGTAACAGTTTTGGACATACAAGGTTTCTGTCCGACAATATACATCACTGCACAGATAATGGTGTAAATGTCAATTCATTTGCAAGTCAACCTTTTCCCTGGTTGCTGTAAATTTTGACTCTTGCTTGTCTTGATTTATTGTGCAATTAATGGTCTTAAAATAAAACGTGTGACACCCCGCCGCCGCAAAGCACATTTAGATCTATAGTCCTCGCTGCCAAATTCTCTCCATCTCTATCAATAATTAAGTTCAACATTCTACCCAGAGTTAATTTCTTTAATTCAATGCTACACAGTAAAATCCTCAGTGTTGATGGTTCATTCATTTCATTTGGACCCTTACAGATCCATCTGGTTACATTCGCACACTCTGTGAGAGTTAAATAAACACTGAGGATTTTACCGTGTACTGTTTGCCCCACCAAATAGCTTGTAACAGCGTGTATATGGCGAGGTAAGCGACCATGCATCAAGCTCTCTACAATGCAGTGGGAGATAGGATGCTGGTTTGTCTCTTCCGAATGTTAAACACTATTATTGGGCGTTTATGCTTAGACCCTAATTGGCCTGGCTACAGCCTGAAGCATCGGTATTAGGGGTGTGCTAATTTCATCAAACGACACGATACGATATTGGGCTCACGACATCGATACGATACGATATATGGCACTTTTTTATTATGAAAATATATAGGGGGGGGGGGGAATCAAATGCAAACAAATATTTCTGTTTTGCATTATTCAGACATGCAAACTTGTAGCTTTTCAGCTACAATAGCCGTTTTGAATCCAAATAGGGCAATAGTGTGACACCTGACCTGAAAAGGTGGCTGTTTACATGCCTGATTATTATTATTTTTTCAAAACGATATATTTTTTTCCAAAACGATACATATCGTCACGAAAACGTATCGCGATATATCGCGGGACGATATATCGGCACACCCCTAATCGGTGTTGTGGCGGGCTCTGGAACATTGATTGTGAAAATTGCGGTACTTTATTTTGAGAAAATAAAGAAAACATTTGATCACTAAGAAATATGTACGTATACTACATCATACTTATGTGTCCTCCTTGTGTGCTAATGATCATGAAGTTATTCTCTGCAAATCATGTTTTATTGCCGGATTAATTGCCTGCTTTATTTGATTTGTTATCCTGCTGTTCTATTGTTGGGAATCACTTTGTTGTTATTGAAACATGACATTATCATCAAATCATCGACGCTTGTCATTTACAAAAAAGAATACTGAGGCCTGTCATTTTGTACTCTGGCAAATTCATTGCATAACCATTAAACATAGCAAATTATACTGACGAATAGCTTTGCCTGACATTTTATTCCTTCCAAAACAAACAACCCTGCCACGCCACGGGTCCCCTTCAATAAGTTAGTTAGATCACAATATATTATATGAGTAATGGGCAGAGCCAAGCACCACAGAGGGAGCATGTCTCATGTAAGCTGCAGTGCGAAATTGATGCTAACTAAAGAGCACCTGTGGATTTCATTGTAGCGGACGTGGGTGTGTGATTTTGCGCCCCCGAGACTGCCGTTTCAAATTGGATTTTGCACTCATATCGGCAGATTAGAAGGTTTCATTAAACAAACAAGGCTAATTGCTCACTCATAACCATCTTTACACCAGAAATTTGTCATAGTTTTAATAAGCGTATGATGAATGAGGACCACGGGCTTGTTCCACCTTCTGTCTGTAACGGATACAAAACATTACTGTGCCGTGTGCTCACAACCAGTGGTGGAAAAAGTACTCAAATGTTAAGGTAAAAGTATCAATACTGCAAGCTCTAGAAGAACTCTGTTACAAGTAAAAGTCCGTAATTAAAAAATTACTTGAGTAAAAGTACAAAAGTATTGGTATCAAAATGCACTTATAATTACCAAAAGTAAAAGTACTAAAATGAAATAAAAACGAATGAAAAGCAGATCTACAAGCTCACAACCCGTCGCATCGCGACGCGTTGCAAGCTTGTAGATCGGCTATTTCCAAATATCCTATGTATAAAATAGGGCTGAAGTGGTTAATGTATGTTTTATAATATAATTATTTATATCTGCAAAGTAACTTGTAAAAAAAGTTTTCAAATAATTGTAATGGAGTAAAAGTACAATATTTGCCTCTGATATGTAGTGGAGTAGAAGCAAAAGTACTGAAAACTGGAAATACAACAGTACAGTAAAAATACCAAAACATTTTACTTAAGTACAGTACTTGAGTAAATGTACTTAGTTACTTTCCACCACTGCTCACAACGATACTTGCATTTCATGTTGTGTGCCAGCCTACCTGCAGTATGAACTCAGCACACTAACAGCATTGTTTTCTGGTGTCTACCGTCTACTCACATGGTACTGTGCTACTGGATCTCCACTACCTATTCAACCTTTATAAAAACCAAGCCTGAATTATGTTCTAAAAAAAAGGTACAACTAGCTCTTGTAGGCCTACAGTACATGAATGGAATCTGCTTCATGTTGTACTCATCGTTACTCAAGCACTTGTCATCGATCGACAATGTCAATCTTGTACACGTTCACATGGCATACGAGGCCAATTTGCTGGGTCTTACGTGGGCTTCTCGTTGGTGATGAGCACTTTGACCTTGTTGAGGGCCTTCTTGGCACCGGTGGGGGCCGGGGCAGCAGCAGGGGCAGGCTTGGTATGGGCAGGGCTAGCGTGGGGGCTGGCGATGTAGACCTTCTTCCCGGTGCTGCCCGGGGGCTTGGAATGGGAGAAGTCGTTGATGAAAACGATGCCTTCACTGGTGAGCACTGCCAAGGGGAGAAGTTGTAACAGAGCGGATAGTAAAACACTGTGGATCTGTGTGTGCTAGCTACTGCAGCCCTTTCTCTTGTGTGCCCAATGGACAACAGCGGGCAAGACAATGTTCATATCCATGCAAAATCGCGATAACACGTCATCACTCTGTTAATGATTATTTCTATTTACTAATGCCAAATAAAACGTTTACCACTAATAATATGTGTGGTTGTCACAAAATCCCAAGGCACACCTGGACTTGTCTGACGGCATACCGTTTGGGAACCACAAGGTTAGAGAATATTATCTCACCAGTTGGTGAAAGTCAGTTGGAGATGCACGTAGAAATTATGTTAGCAACTTTGTAACCATTAACGTCTTTAATCTGGTAATGGGCTAAGACAATCGTTTCCTCTGTTGATTTTCTAAATTGAGGGGCAGCATAGTAAAATACCACTCGGTTGACTGTGTGGCTCTAATACAGTACAGGACACATGGGCAAAATGTCCTATGATATTTGGACTAATGATAAAATATTCAGACGATGGGTAGACATGAGTCAAAACAGAAAATGTGTCAGACTGGATGATCAAGATCCAAGTCTGATATTTGACACATGTGCACATACTGTACGTACATGCCATGTTGGAGGGGTCAAATGGGTCGAAGGAGAACGAGAGGATGTTCTCAGCATAGCTTTTCTTCCACAGCTTGGTGCCTGTGTCTCCATTCCACAGCACGATGTAGTTGGGAGGGTGCACGGCTAACAGGAGATCACGAGACGCATCCTGATTCCACAGCCACTCCAAGTCTGAAAGAGAGTGAGTGTTTGAGAGAGTGTTTGTGTGTGTGTGTGTGTGTGTGTGTGTGTGTGTGTGTGTGTGTGTGTGTGTGTGTGTGTGTGTGTGTGTGTGTGTGTGTGTGTGTGTGTGTGTGTGTGTGTGTGTGAGTGAGTGAGTGAGTGAGTGAGTGTGAGAGAGAGAGACAGAGAGAGAGACAGAGAGACAGAGAGAGAGAGAGAGAGAGAGATGGGTACAGGGAGAAGTGAAGAGAAAAGGACTATGTTAATATGGGTGCTGTCCTTTTTTATGTTTGTCCTTTTGGTATTGGTTTGTTTTGTCTTGGTTGTATAATATGCATATTATATACAATTATTATTATCATTGCAAAAGCAATAGCAAACAGCATGTTGCAATCTGTGAAAGACAAACACGCATGGACGACGTGCACACATTACACCCACATAAAGGGATACAATGTCTATAATAAGAAGTGATTTAATGGGCACAGATATGTTTGTTTGTGCAAGCGCTCACACCATCAAAGGGACATGATGTTTACACAATAAGTGAGCTGATGGCCACACATGCACACACAGAGAAGATAAGATAATAAGATTGTCTATCACAGCAGTGGTGGAGGTTGCTGTGGTCTTTACCCTGGATGGGTTTGGAATGTTCCTGGATCTCACAGTGGGCTGTGCCACTGACCACATCCCACACAATGATCTTGCCCGCGGCATCTCCCGAGGCCAACCGCAGAGAGTAGGGCGAGCTCAAGCTGTGGTGGTAGTTTTCTCTGGACCATTTCACCTACACACACACACACACACACACACACACACACACACACACACACACACACACACACACACACACACACACACACACACACAGTGGGGTCACACTTAAACGGCACACACAAGTCCACAGCAAAACTCAAGACAACTTGCTATTTCACTCTTCCTGTGAAGGGGTTGCATGATACCGACAGGAAAGCTTTGTAATCGACATTTTTCGGAATTCTATGACTGCGTCCTGCATTGAATTACATGTCAACAGATGTGCCGGAATACATTTTTATGGGGGAAAAATGCACATCGTGACAAGGTAACGTGCAGATATCAATGAACCAGCTGAGTCACACGCAACGTTTACATGATCATTGTTTTGAGCAATTCAATTGTAAATTAAGTCAAAACCCAAAATTATTTCTGCAATGATTGTATAAATTCGCAGCTCAAACGTTCTCTCTCGCTCTCTAAATCGCACACACACGCACACAGTCTACCGTACCAGCCTGTGAGAACGAGGGAGAAGAGAAAGAGTGAGCGGCTGCTGTGTTAGCACAACGCTCTCAAACGGGAGAAAAGAAGGGAGCCTCATAGAGCACATGTTTAAATAAGAGTATATGCAGTATAATAAATACATAATATAACAGGTAGGTTGTGACAACGTGCTGAGGAAACAATAAACAATCTCGACCTCAGCTCGTCATCTAGATGTGGGCTGTCACAACAGAGGCGGCCGCGTTTATAAAAACAATTAGAATTACTGTAACCCTTGAAAGTGGACCAAAGGTCCCCTGGCCCCCCTATTCCAGCGCATGTAAACACAGCCCATGCAAAAGACATTTTCAGCACAGGTACATAGAAATGTCCCAAAATGAGATGCTGCTATGGCTGCGGAATTACTCCTTGAACACAATGGAAAGTGTCCTCCGCCTCCGGAATGCAATTTGATTTGCACGCAGAACCCTTTTATACCTTGTTTGTTGTTGAAGGTTGTCAGAAACACTTTTCTCATCTAAGAAATAAAATGAAAGCTCTTGCCGTTTGAAAACCGCAGTAGGCATTATTGCTTTGATATATTCTTTTAATTAACGGTTCCACCCTTTAGGGACATTTTATAAACTGATAGAAGCAAATTATTACTTGCCAAAGTCTGCACCACATATTATATTTTTATTCACAACACAACAAGGGGCTAAGATGTAAGGTTTCCATTATGATGACTGACACAGGTCTAGTTATAATTACAGCTAGTCGTTTCTTTTTGTAAAACTCTGCCCATACAGTATGATAGCATAGTTGAACAGATACAGGACAAGAGGAATAGAATGCAGAACTCCAAACAACAGAGAAAAAACGGAGAATTGGAAGTGAAAATGAGCGGAAATCCATTGGCTTTACAGCACTGATGAGCTGGTTGTTTCAATAATGGAATATGTCTGGCTTTTTGTTGTGAGTAAGGCATACACTTTGCTCTGGCTGCCGCTTTATTTGCCCATCTTCTTCTTATTCGTCTGTGTGTTGAGCAATGGGCCGGTACTGTAGCCGTGGTGCTTTACAAGATTAAGTGTGCTCTGGAGTGAAGAATGAAAGTCTAGGATTGAGCCCAGGCACTGATAATCACTGTGGAGTTTATTGGCTATTATTCACCCTCTGACAAACACACCAAGTAACACACACTCCTCACACAAGCATACACACAGGCACCTCTCAGAATGTACTCTCACACACACACACACACACTCTCTCATGCACACACGCACAAGAACACACACACACACATTGGCCAAAACACAGTAAAATAGATAAGAGGAAGAAAAATTACTTTGCTCAATGTCAAATGATACCAGTGTTCATACAGTGTGATAATCAAATATGACTTCACCGCTGATTGTAAATGTATTTTAAACATTCCTCACAACCAACAAAATACTGTTATTTAAGACGTATGTGAGAAGTATGTAATTCTTGAGACTAACTTAAATTAACTTAACTTAAAATTAACTCATTTAAGCATTTCTCCCAATTCATTCATCCCAATCGCCATTAAACCAACCATTGCTTCATTTCAAGCATTATTTTAATTGGCTCAATGTTGATTCTGATTTGCTGTTATAAGCATTTAGGTATTTGGAATAGGCTGTATGGAAAGACCTCAGTCTCTGAGTGTCTTGAAGTGCAGGAGAATCAAAACAGGCCTGCAGCCGACACTCACCTTTACCACATTGGCTTTGTGCCTTTCCAGCACCTGGATAGTCTGGGAAGTCTTAGGATCAATGATTAGGATGCTGGAGTGACATCCCTGAGCTATCAGCCCCTGGCAACCCCTAGGGAAGAGGACAGAGACATGGGTTAACTGAGTAAAGAGGAAAAACTGAGAAAAACTGGTGTTGAACTGAACATTAGGAGGCACTGGGTTCTGAGATGTGGTGTGGACGAAAGATTGGACAAAGTGAGAGAAAAGTGTTTGAAATTGGGAAGAGGGAGATAGGGTGACTGACTGGAGATGGAAGGGGAAGACAACAACATTATCTATTGCAGAGAACAAGGAGAGAGTGCGCTTATCTAACCACCACCCTTCAAGGTTAAGACCCAAACACCACGAAAAGACTACGAAAAGACTACAGTGCGATTTAGGAGGCTCATCTAACAATTATTCACAAATCTCTATAAATTGCATGAATCACTTTGGCTTATTTTTTTTTTAAAATTTTATGTAACGGCAGTCTGGCTGATTCGTTTTGATATGTTTGAAGAGGCTCCACCAGCAACCAGCCTGTGAGACATTATATTATCCAGCCAGTTTTCAGTAACTGTGTCATCACATATTCTCCTAACTCACATAAGATTAAGTGAAGTCCATTTTTGAGCAGTGCAACCGCTCCTAAAGAGGGTTTAGGACCCATCCGTGGCGAAAGTTTTTCTTTCCGTCGTGAAAATTTGTCTTTCGCTGTGACGCCATGCTGTGGAAAACACGCCCATAGGCTAAGCTTAGCAGGACGTGCTGTGATTGGCTAGCGAGACACATGATGAAATTAACTTCAAACTTCGCAGACGCGCTGTGATTGGCTAGCGAGACGCATGATGAAATTAATAATAATGTAAAAAATGTAAGCACGTCACTTCGCAGGACGTGCTGTGATTGGCTACCGAGATGCATGATGAAATTAATAACTCATAAATAGCACCGCTCACTCACTTCACACTGGGTGTGATTTTTAAAGAAACATCGGCACATTTTAAGTTCAGATCCTGTTTTTTTTTTCATTTAGAAGGGGAAAAAATCTTACTGACCAGTTGGCCCCATGCAGATTTTCAATCTCCGAGCACTGTGCCACAGAGACGGTCACTTTTGGCTCCCCGGTCTAAGTGGAACTATCGGTGTGCAACAACAACACATCTAGAACTAACTTTTTCAGTCACCCTCACACAGGTAAAAAGTCTCAGATCAAAAGTACTACTTGTGCTTCCACTAGTGTTGTGAACCTGATCCTTGTGGAAAAATGTCTAGTCTAGACAACTCAAACAGAGGATTAGTGAACATAAAAGTTATATTTGTAGGAACGATCGTCGGACTCCATTTCAATGATTTTAAACGTGATGTTTCTAGTTTTCGGTTCATTGGCATTGAACAAGTCCGCCTATCCCAAATAGGGGGTAACCTAGACCTTCTCCTTAAACAAAGGGAAGCGTATTGGATAGTACACTCTACAGACTTTAACCCCAAGGGGGCTTACTGTAATGATGAGCTCTTGCTCAATGTGATGTTGTAGCCATATGATTTGTATTAGCCTGCTGATGCTGTTCTGTTGCTTTCTATCTTATTTCTTCACTCCCAGCCCAGGCACTGCACATATCCCTCTGCCTGACCTGATGGACAAGTTGACGTTTGTCACACCTTTTGTATTTGTGTGTCATTTTTCATGTGTAATATAATTGCCATGGTGATTTTTTTCTAATACTGTTTTGATGAGTTGATTGACGATGCTTAAATTGAATTGATTTATTTACTGTATTTTTATTGTATTAAGAAATGTCTTGTATTGATTGTATAGATCAACGGTGATAACGGACATTATTCTAATGTGATCATGTCTATACGTGGTGTTTCCACATGTCAGTAGATGCCTGAGGAAGGTCTTTGACCGAAATGTTTTTCTTTATTGAGCATGTGAAGACAGTGTGCAGGTAAGTGTCTATCCTTCTCCTTATATATGTCCCGGCTGCTCCACCAACGGATCTATCGCTGAGCCTTTTTAAAGGGTGTGCAAAAGACTTTGATTACCTACTATCCAGCTAGAGAAATGCCTTTATTTATTTATCCAACCTGGCTTTATGGTATAAAGTATTCAATATTTTTTGGGTCAAAACGGTCACAGTAAATACAAAGAACTGTAGTGGAATTGCACTGGCTAGAAGAATCTTCCACCACCAAAATCCCACTTTAAATTGAAAAAGTACAGTATAGGCTAGTCAGTGACCCACTCATATCTTTGTTAATGCAAATTTGTATGTATCAATCAATCATGTATACATTATCGGTAATTTTGCTAAAGGTGCAAACAAATAATTTATTCAACAATGAATAAGAATGAATTCATCTTGCAGAGAAGTTTTCTGCAGGACATTAGATACCTTGTTTTGTCAAAATGCAAAACTATGTGCACCGACACACCACACAGTTGTTCTGTTTTATAGAAATGCATCATGCAGATAATGTTTAATAACGCATCCCAGATCCTTTATTCACCTGAGCAATGAATGAGTTTCTGTCACTGCACCCATAACAACAACATTATTTGATTTGCTGAAGAAAACAACAATATACTGTATAGCTATTATACTATTACTATCAGTATACGCTTTGATACAATTCATTCAACATATTTCATTACTATCCAGATATGTAATATTTTCCTCACATATATTTATTTAGGCATTCGGAATCTGATGGTCGTGCAAGTTAAATAGCTCGGCTAACTTAAAATAAAACAAAAACGTGCATGTATATCCAGTGGTGTAAAGTAAATAAGTGCATTTACTTAAGTACTGTACTTAATTTACAATTTGAGGTGTTTTTACTTTATTGGAGTATTTCCAATATTCAATACTTTTACTTCTACTCCACTACATCTCAGAGGCAAATATTGTACTTTTACTCCGCTACAATTATTTGCAAACTTTAGTTACTAATTACTTTGTTGATTTAGATTATTATCACAACACATACTGTACATTACCCACTTCAGCCCTATATATTGTACATTTCGGCTATTTGAAAATAGCAGATCTACAAGCTCACAATGCGTCGTTTGTAGATCTGCTATTTTCTAAAGATTTGTATACATTTTATACATTTGAAAACCTGTGAAACAGGAAATTCTGCATAATGAGTACTTCCTACTTTTGGTACTTTAAGTACATTTTGATACAAATACTTTTGTACATTTACTCAAGTACATTTTGAATTATGGACTTTTACTTGTAACAGCTAGAGTACATTCTATATTGCAGTATTGATACTTTTAGTTGATTGATTGATTGATTGATTGAATACTTTATTAGCAGTTTGCAAAAAAAAGCACAGGACCAGTTCAATACAGGTCTGCTAAGGGGATTTTAAACCCAAGAAAGCCTATGGCTTGTTTCCATTGAGTACTTTTCCCACCACTGTACTTATAGGCTATTCTGAGTCTGATTCTTAATTTTCGTGTACGTTAAATAGCTCGGTTAATTTACAATAAAACAAAAACGTGCTTGTATATGATGTGTGTATCCATTGTGTGTATCCATTGAAACAGTAGAGCATCTTCCTTGTAGACAGCCATAGCTACCAATGCTAAAGACCAGATGCTTGTGGACTCACCAGTCCACAGCGGGTTTGTTCTGCAGGTTGAGCGTGCCAGTCAGAGTCCGAGCCGCCAGTTTGATGTTGACAGTGTAAGGAATCATGATGTTTGACAGATAAATCCACTACGTTCGCATTTGAAGACCAAACAGTTCCACCAAAAACACTCAAATCTTCCTGGCTCGAATGCGACGAGTAAACAGGAAGTGGAATGGTGTTCTGGTAATAGAATTCCGAGTAGGAATCTCGTTTTAGAAAATTGGTTCCATATGCGGTTCCCACGGTGGTGTAAAGTGGTTCTCCAACTTTTTCATGTCAAGGACCCCCAAATTTGTGTATATGTATTTGGCCGTGGACCCCGATCTCAAAATGTTTTGTTCCATGGAGGGACCCCCAGAAGCAAAGATTTGAGTTACAAATGTTTGCTTTAAAAAATATATATATATATTCAAAGATTTGCAAAAATATTCACAAATGTAAAAAAAAAACAGTATGCGCGCAATGAAACCCATTCTATCAGGTCTCGCTAGGACGCGCCTCACTAGCCAACACACAAGAGGGGGTTGGGGTGCCCCGAAACAACAGGTTGGGAATTGATTGCGTGAAACAATCACCTGTGCGTCCAGTCTCAATGTTAGTAAACAAATAATTGGTCTATAAAACAATATAACTGCGTCATCGTTGATTCATCAAGAAGATAGAAGAAAGCAGCTTAAAGAAGAGGGCATTTTTTAGATGAGTGTTTAATGGCAAAAAATGTGGCTTTTTAGTAGGTATTTTTGTACCGTGCTTTTGTCGTGTAGTCTGGTGGCTTTGAAGACGGTGTGTTAATGGCTGTTATGGATATTAAGTATGTTAACAATATGAGCCTCCCATGTGGCAAAAAACACAGACTTTAAGTAGACGTATCTTGATAGGTACAGTTGCCCAAATGATAGTATTATTAGAACCATTTTGTGGCTGTCAACAGAGTTTAACAACTGTCAACCTGGCGTCCCTATTTTGGACATGTCATTATAAGTGAGAATAGGGAAAATATCATATTTACAACAAGCTTACAACAACGGTAGCATAGTGACAAGTGAGCTTGTAGATAATCTATTTAGCTATTTAGAACTATGGTGGTTCTCAAAGTAAGGTCTGGGGGCTTAAAGGGCTGTCAGTGGGCCCCAAGCAAAATGAGTTAAAATAGCATTGAAATTAGTTTGACCACCATAACCCTATATCTATTTACATTATTTATGTATAACTGAGTAGGTATTGGTATGAAAGTGTTAATGCATCACATTGAAGATTATTTAGGCTAGTGTTTATTTTATCCATTGTGTTTAAACTGAGGTACCATGGCTAGATTTTAAGTAAGGAACCCCCCTATATTCATAGCCCACTTACCTACAAATGCTCACATATTAGTTCTACTTTCATTGGTTTCTCATAAGAATAAGCTATATTAGTGGATTTCATACATTGTGATTGCCTCCTAAAAACAGAGTTAAGCCTTTTTGAGATGCTGATGGAGATTACCATAATAGTAATTTCTTTAGCTACTGATGATTTCATTATTTTATTTTAATGTAAATTAGCATGCTGATTTGAGTATGCAATTGATCGTTAATCAGATATCAGCCAAAATGTTAATATTGTGCATCACTAATTTGAGTAGTAGTATGAAAGTAGTTGAATTTGCCTTTCAAATAAATGTGAGACAAGATGGTTAATGCTATTCCCTCTTCCCCAGGGCCAAGCTCAGACCAGCACTTCTGGCATGTCAACACCAATGCAGTATGACCACATCGTGCTCACATTGGATGGACAGGTGATCACAGATGAGAGTGAGTACATCTCCATGGCACTAGGACTCCTATTGTGTGTATATTTAGTGTTCAGAATCCAGTACCCTAAAGGATTGAACAAGACACTGACCTTTTTGGAGTTGTGTTGTTCTGAAATTGAAGGATGCAGGCAAACCTCCTGTCACAGTAAAAAAGAATGTACAACTACATCTGTGAGTAGCTTGTAGGAGTCAGTATTCTCTCTAGATTTTGTCCTGACATTTCAGCACTGATGTTCAAGTTAGCGAGTGTATATTTATTAATGATATAGAGGATATTTGTATCATAGTTTTATCAATACATTATTTATTTGCTAAATTAAATAAAACGTTTGAAAAGGTTATGTATTGTATTTCTCAGTATGCTTCTTGTACATGATTCCGAATCTTTTAAGCCCTATTTGGTAAGAAATTATCAATATTTTTTGAGTGGAAGTGTGATTTAGAAGCATATTAAGTAATCTATGTTAGTATCTGGCATGATTTAATTGCCGTACTATACTGTTAACAATATAGTGCTATTTGGCACCTCTAGTGGTGCTATATAGCACCTTTGTGGTTCTATATAGCACCCTTTAACAAAGGGTGCTAAATAGCACCTCAATAACAGGTGCTATATGGCACCAGACAAAGGTGCTATATAGCACCTTTAAAGATTGGTGCTATATAGCACCAAAAACGGTTCCCCTATGATTACGAGCCAAAAAAACGATTTTGGTGCTATATAGCACCGTTTGTTTTTAGTGTGTACACGCTCACAATGCGTTGCAATGCGACACATTGTGAGCTTGTAGATCAGCTATTTTCAAAAGAGTTTTTATTAAAAAAATTACATTTGAAAAGTTTTGAAATGGGACATTCTGCGTGATGAGTACTTTCTACTTTTGGTACTTTAAGCACATTTTGATACCAATACTTTTGTACTTTTACTCAAGTACATTTTGAATTCCGGACTTTTAATTGTAACAGAGTATTTCTACAATGCAGTATTGATACCTTTACTTAAGTAAAACATTTGAGTATTTTTTCCACCACTGGGACTGGGTTCCCATCACTCATAACGAATTGAGCTCTGCCATCACTCATCGCTGATGTGTGTGTAAATCAAAATGATCATGGTTGAAACAAAATGACAAAATGACTCACAGCATAATATTATTATATTGATAGCCATCAAAACTGTCACCACCATTGACTTCTGAAATAATAAGCCTTTCCAACTAAATCAATGGTTGGAGATTTGAACCTAATGATTGCAGTTCTAATTAGTGCTTCTAATTAAAGGTAGGGTAAGTGATTTTCTTTGGTTAAAATAAGTGTTAAATAGATTTACACTCTGATGCCTGCTCATTGCTAGAGTGTTTGCTCAGTAGCAGGGGTCTCCCTGTCTCACTCCCTGTCTCACTCCAGTAAACAGAAAATGCATTTCAGGTCAGGATACCAATTTTATCCAATCAGGATAGTAGAGAACTCAGACAGGATACAGATTAAACAAGTGAAATTGGAAGTGATGACACAAAGAAATGAGCAGACATAATTGGAATTGGAACACAAAAAAATGAAGCTGGTACTCTTTCCTGATTTCTTTCCTGAAATTTTGTCACCTACCTGAAAATGTATTTTCTGTTTATTAAAGAGCTAGAGAGACAGCTGTGACTGAATAAACACTTTATGACAATAATTCAGAATATAGTGCTTTTTAGACAACCTTTTGACAAAAAAGACCAAAAGAATCAATACCTGGTGAAAGATTTGCTATTAACTGGAAGATTATATTACCATGAAATTCACAGCAGCACTTTGAGGAAGATGACAAATTGACTTATTTATTCTGACCTGAAGCATTGTTCACACCTGCTCCATAGGACATATTTAGGTCTGGAATGGATGTTCTTAAAGTAATGGTATTGTAAATGTAAATAGTAAATACAGCAGTATTGTAAATCAAACTGTCACTCTCTAGACTCTTTGGGAGGATTGTATAAAACATGCATACCATTTACCTAATGGGGTACATTGAGCTCATAATATGAGTTCAGAATCAATATTTCACAATAAGCATATTATGCTCATTGATTTTTTGGAATAAATAAGATTCTACAGCTACATTAGGCTACTTGGTCCAATATTTCACACTAGCAATGGAAAATATAATACATGCGTAGCCTTAATGTGGCTCCCACATAGCAGGCTGACTATGTAATAGACTGGCTGTTGCTATTTTCTATATGGTTATTAGATTGTATTAACAATTTTGCTCAACTATTTGCCAGATTCATGGTTAATTGTCCATTGCTGGATTCAAGATTGCATGCCAGCTCATCCATCTGTATCGTGGATGTTCTTCCATCCATTAACGTTATCTCGTGGCTAAAGCTTGCTGCACCCTGAATGAACACTAGAAGGATTTCACCTATCAAATTCATCATAGGCCTCTGCTGAGCTGATAAAAACAACATACTGTAATGTTGCTGTGCCTAATGTTGGAGCGCACATTTTTAAATTGCAGTGGGACAGCTATGCATGCCAAGATTGACATGTCAGATAATAGGATTTTGACAGGTTATGTCTAAAAAAAAATTGGTGACCGTGACACAACCTACAGTATATACACAATCATGGCACCTTCAACAACCGTTAATTTGTTTCCAATATCATCTACACTGCCCACAAGGGACAGGCATTATTTGACAGAGATGAAAGGTAATAAATCATTCTTTAGTGTTTTTATTCCTATAAGAGTACTCCGTTGCTGTGTTGGCCAATGGACCTGGGTGATGTGTAATGAAAGTTCTGTAATGGAAACGGAGAGCAGGAATAATCACACTTTGCGACACGTAAAAAAACAAAACTAATTAGAAGCTCACTGTTTTGAGACAGTTTGCGCTGCAGGCCTGTGAAATATCCCCATTGCTATTGCTACCCATCTACGGTATACACCTACGCTTGAAAGCTCGCTCAGCACTTTTTTTTGTAAAAGTACACAAGGATAATTATTGTTTATATGGTATCCTGTTGAGCTTTGCACTTTCACAACTTCTCAGCACACAGCCACTGTAGCACTGATTGAATAAATTAGCAGGTTCTATTAAAAAACTAATTTTCAAAAGCAGTAATTAGCCTTGCCAGGGCAAAATTTCAATTTGCCATTTATACACTGTATTTTTCGCAACTATTTTTCATGTCTAAAACTCTAAATACAATTCTGAAGAGAAATGGTTTCAAACAGGCCTCCAGTGATAGACACCATTTGTTTCCAAATTGCTACAAATCCATCTGTATGCATAACTGCCAATGAACTTACAGAAAAACATCGTTATCACTCTAAATATATCTGTCCCTTCAACTGTAAATATTACAGAACAAATCTATAGCTGTGTCTTATCAGAAGACAGTGAATTAATGAGAAGCATAATGCCTCATTAATTTTTATGACGATGCCCTGAACCGAAAATAGCAGCTCAACAAGCTTGTCAGCTTATACATCTGCTATTTTCAGCATAGGACAATGTTGTATGACAAAGTAGACAATAAATCACGCTGACGCTGGCACAATGAGCCTACATGCTCTCATTTCTGCTATCCCACACACTGCAATACTCGTGATCTTCTCATCAGCATTCCCTGCTGAGCACAGGGACAGATCAAAATTAAACAGGGGCAATAAAAAGGGCTATAAAATCGTGCAGATTTTCATAAAACCATAGCAGCATTCCCTGTGTTAGTCTTCCATTGCATTGGCACAGTATAATTTGTGTGACGTGTTCACTGAATCTATACATTTCACACAATGTTCACAGATAATAATCTGTGATCAAATATGCCTGGCCGACCACATGGAGCTTACATAGCATGTAGAAGGATCAGGCTCTTCAATCATGCCACAATGTGCCAATGTACTCATCCTCTGCGCCAAACACTCTGGGCTTGATGGTTACCAGTACTGGACGGCTGCCAGTGCCATTGATGGTGATATGGGCTCACACCTTCAGATGGACATTTCCCAGACATAACGTTGATTTATTGTGTCATCATTTTGGCGATTGAACATCTGCTAGATTGCTACATGACTGCTAATGAAACCATAAACAAGTCATACACATTACTGAAGGCATTTGGATCTGTTTAATTAGCCACAATGTTGCAATCACTTCTGCTAGGATGAAACAAACTCCCGATTGTTGGTTTGAAAAAGGCAAGTATACGTATACTGTACTGTATACATTTTATATGCTCTGTACTTTTTTTTTTTTTTTTTTTTTTTTTTATCCCGCGATTTTTGTAACCCATTTTTTTCACCCGGTGCCAATTTCCTAAGTGATCCTGGGCACTACACCAGCCCTACACCAGTATTACACCTGTCACCCCACAGTAGGGAGGCCAGGGCCGAGCTCATGCTTCCTTCAGGCATGAGAGCCAACTGACCTTCTTGTCACCTGACAGGGGGGAGTTTCCCTGGTTGGACGTAGCGCGTGGAAGGAACACGTTATTCCAACCAGTTCCCTTCCCCTCCATCAGGCGCCCCGGCTGTCATGGGGGAGGCGGTATAGTGACCAGGATTACTACATGTTTTTGTGAGGGTATTAACTACCCTAGGAGACACGGGGAGAACATGCAAACTCCACACAGAGTAGGCCCTTTCGCCAACCCCACCTAGGGTATGGGCGCTGATGACGCGGAGGAGAAGACAGGCCCCCAGTGCCCACAGCGTCCCCGGCGGGAATCGAACCCAGGACCTTCTAGCTGTGAGGCGACAGCGCTACCGACTGCGCCACCGCGCCCCTCTATATGCTCTGTACTTTAATTTAATAACACACGCATACTACACACATGCACACGTGCACACGCATGCACGCGTGCACACACACTACATCGATTTGTGTATTATGGAACAATAGGGATGTCGTTCATTATGAATGTTACATCTAGAAACTGAAAGAATACAATTAGGACAGACAATGGGTATTGTGAACTGTGTACAACTGGTGAATTATGGTATGGTAAACAGTACTGTACAGTATATCTGGAAGCCAGGCTACATGTATGGCCCGTGGGAACTGTTTTACAATTGTATAGCATTAATCATAATTTGGCTTTTTACTGACAAACAAACTAACACTGGAACTAACATGAGACCCTGTCCCTAGATGAAGCTATAGAACCCACACAAATATATATATTTTCAATATCATAGTCCAAACGTTACATGAGAGAACAGAACTTTCATAACATTTTGAAGTAGTGAAGGGCACTTAATTCATAAAGACTAAATCTCTACAGAGCAATAATAACGCCTGAACTATGCGTGGGTGCAAAGTACACTAACCTTTCTGGTATGGGTTCTCATATTAAAGTGATTTTGTTCAGTGCACTAAGAAAAGAACTGTGAAAAAACAATAAAAAAGATAAGTGCTTGACTAAAATTGATAAAAGGTTAAGCATGGCTTGAGAGACATCTTAACTCAGCCTCATTTGGGAGAGGTGGGTTTTGAGTGCGGTTTTGAAGGAAGGGAGAGAGTCTTTAATCTGGTTGGAGAGTGCGTTCCAGAGGGAGGGGGCAGCAGCAACAGAGAAAGCCCTATCACCCCAGGTTTGGTACTTGGTCTTGGGGACCTCCAGGAGGTTCGCTTCACTGGACCTGAGGGAACGGAAGTGGACATACAGTAATGGTGGAGGTCAGAGAGGTAGGGGGTATTCAGAATATTGAGAGCCTTGTAGGTGGTGAACAGGATTTTGTATAGTGGATTCTTTTTTTTGACAGGGAGCCAGTGTAAGTCGTGGAGGACGGGTGTAATATGGTCTCTGGAGCGGTACTGGTGGGCAGGCGGGCGAGTTCTGAGCGTATTCAAATTTATTAAGGGCTTGGGAGCTGGTGCAATTGAGGATACTGTTGCAGTAGTCGAGCCGGGATGTGATGAATGCGTGAATGAGTGTTTCGGCAGCTGGAAATGTCAGAGAGGGCCGGAGGCGGGCCCACTCTTCTTGGGCTGACAACCAAGAAGAGTACAGGTCTTCAGTATACACAGTATGAGTAGATGGGAAAGCAGTATTTTTGAAAGCCGGTTCATTTGAAGTTTCACCTACTCCATTATGCGCAGCCTCAAAGTTTTCAAACATGAGGAATAAGAAGCCAATGAAGACCACAGCATCAATGTTACAGCGGGTTAAGGACTGCATAAGGTACTGTTTAAAGTTGCATTTCACTGAGGTGGAATTGGTAAGGAGCCAGAGAGACGGTGTTTCATTTAATGTGTTACTCGTACACAAGATGTAGTAAGTCTGACCTGTAAATAACCTCAACGGTCACCCTCGGCCTTGTCTGGAATGTCTCTGATGTTTAATTATGTAACACAAACAAAATTTACAGATGGTTGAACATAAAATACCTTTTAAAGAAAATTAGCCTCTCTGAAGAGACATAAACAACACAAATGTCCCCTTGGACGTGTTGTTTCAGTTATAGAGGTTATATTCTTATATTCTGGGCTGTGTTGAATATAGGCTACACTTCACTGTCTGTTAGAAGAACTACCAAGGGACCTTGGCAACTAAGCGATTTGGAGGTTTAATGTGATGAGGATGTTCATAAAACTTAAGAAACATAACCATACGACATACATTATATTAAGTGAATTCTGCATTTTCTCAGGCAATTAATAGTTTGTGGGGGGTGGGGGGGGCTAGGTTATGTGGTGTATTGTATTATCTTTATATTTTTTTTATGTTTGATGGGGTAGGTATACATGGTTAAGAATAAAATGTTGTTGTCTCTACAATTTGTTGTCTTTGTGTGTCGTGTTCTAGGTTATTATGCGGTTATAAGTTATTGGTTGTTTATGTATGTCATTCTAAAACCTGGACCTTTGAGGAATGTTTGAATGAGGAAAATACACAGTCAATTCTTGATTGGTATTCTGCGAGCGTACAAACGGAATCAAATTGACCCGTAAGATTTTGCTGTGTAAGTTACAGTCAACCAACAAATATATTCAGTGCAATCTAGCCTGCAGTACTGCTGACGGATCCCACGAGGGCGGAAACAGAAGTGACACTCATGGTCATTAAAAGCCTCGGGCTCACACACAGCGATCCACTAGAAATATTCTCATCAGAAAACCACACTGAATATGAATATGCCCTATTATAACCTCCCACCCACAGCACTTTTCACATGATAGTTTTAATAATGAACGTCATTGTGCATGGAAACCTAATGCTGCTGGATGTCCTAATTGACCATGGCAATTTAATGTCCAAATGTGGCAGTTTTGACAATGACAACTTTATATAACCGGCAAATATAGCCGTTGCCAGGCTTTATTAATGGCTGGATGCAGTGACATTGTGTATTGGCGGTATCTTTATTGAATCTCATTGCATTATGACACATTGGCTGTATTGATCATCTAACATTTATGACAGTAAAGAATATTGATTTGAATTTAAATCCATGCGAGCCGTAGCATATTGAGAGGGAGAGGCGAGAGAAAATGTGAAAGAGTGCAGGAAGGCCTGCCACTCAAGTTGATATCTGTGGAGGAGGACAGAAAGGTGAGGAAGCATTCAGAGGCTACACTGTACACAAGTTGTCCTGCATGACAGAGTTAACGTTGTTAGATTAGTTTGCTTGCTCGAGAGTATCGAGACGAATGACAAAATTTTTAATTGCACATTAAGGAGTTTTTGTTTCTGTTGGTTTTTAACCTACAGAAGACGGCTTAAAATCTCTGTCCTAAATGACGCAACTGAAACTGATATGGCAGCAAGTACCTACCACTGTGTGGTGAACTGTGAGTGACCTCACTGCGGAAGGAGTTCTGCATGTCAAACTTTAGGCTACTGCCATGGTTGCTGTGTTGATTCAAATTCTATTTTTCAAATAGCTTTTCTGAATAAATGGCTATATGATGAACAAATTTGGTTAAGAATGTCGCGTGCATGGATGCTTCCGGACAAGCACGTTCGTCCTTGTATATTCCTTAAATTCCCCGCTAGGGGATGCAAGTCTGTTCACATTGTATATGTATGTGTATCTGTGTGCAGAGCGCAGTCATGAACCATGGTTCATTACTCATCCTAACAACACATCTGTCCTTTTGAAAGCTCTAAGAGTTGTTGTAATTAATATTGTAGCATCCTGGGATGCACTTTGTACAGGAAAGGGCTTCCCTGCATGACTTGGGGCACACATTCATGTTTTAATTGTTGTGCTATTTTGTTGTTATTTGTTATGGGAATGAGTTGAGAGCAGTTTGTGTGTTAATGTCATTGGATTGTGCTCAGTTAACCATTTCATGTGTTGTGATTTTGACCGAAAGTAAACAGCAACGCACACTTGAAACACTGGCAAGTGTCCAATTTCATTGCAGGCTTTCGGTCATTTGACCCTCTTCAGGCATAAACGCTTTCAGTGTTTCGAGTGTGCCGTTTTCTTTCACTCTGATTTTATTCAGCTACAGCACTTTTTTTTTGTTAATGGATGGATGAGCAGTGGTTTACTTCACGTTTATGTGTTGTATTTTTCAAAGAAACCCCCTTCACTTTGAAAGTGATAGGGATAGTTACAGGGAGCACACCCTGTAACTAAACAGTACAGTAAACATTAACAGTATTTGAGTTGTTTAAGAAACGATTTTTTATTGGAAATTTGGACAAATAACACACTTAAAATAATCGTAAACAGGCAAAACAAACCTCGCGGACAGAACATGTACATTGCCAACACAAGCAATCCTAATATACAATAGAGAGTCGCACACATGCGTGGCTGTCTGTCTGCGTCTCCAAGCTGTTTGCGTGTCTGGGTCATACGGGTCCTCATGCTCTCTCTCTCAATACAAACTGATGGTCACTCGACTATGCTCTCTCCGTCAAGACAAAGTCAAGTTTCGCTTTCGTTTTCAGAATCAGAATCAGAATCAGTTTTATTGTCACATCACAGGTTTACAAGGTAAAGAAGTGGGTGAAATTCGTTTTTGTACATCGTTCCCATCGCAACGTTAATTTCCATAGAAAGAAGAGGGGGGGGAGAAGAAGAGGGGTGGGGGGCAAGTGGGAAGGAGATCAAAACAAGAGAGCAACAGAAGGCCAGACAAGTTAACTACATATTTACAAAGTACCTGAGATAATAAAAAACTAAGGTGCCTGAGCATAGCAGCAATGTATGTATACTGTGCATGTTATACTTATACTGTGCATGATATACATATGGACGTTAAGGTGCTTAGAGAAAAAAATCACAATAAAAAAACAAAAAAAGTCAGTGCGTTATACATGGGATTAAGGTGCAAAAGGTCAGTGCGTGTCCACCTAGGGTGGACTGACCCTAGTATAATCCGCAAGTAGCTCCATGAGGGAGTGCAACAAAAAAGTCATTTGTACCTGGTGTAGTCCACAGGTGTGTCCGAGGGGGAGCTAAGTCCAAGTCATTGTCCCTGGTATAATCCACAGGTGTGTTCAGGAAGAGCCAGAAAAGTTTTTGCACTGCCTGCTGTCAGGCTGCTGAACAAGGCTTATGCCTCATTCAGCATCCTGACAGCAGCCGGATTAAAACTGCACCAGAGCCTGGTGGTGGAACTCTTGATACTGCGGTAGAGCCCCTTGCCCGGTCGCGGTCGTTGTAGGGGTTTGAACAGTCTGTGACTTGGGTGGTGCTTGTCCTTGATGATGCGCTTGGCTTTGACCACGCACCGCTTTTTGTACAGTTCCTGGAGCGCTGGGAGCTCGATTCCCATTGTCCGCTCTGCCGATCGCACTACTCGCTGTAGGCTGATCTTTTCTCGGGCAGTGCAGTTCCCGTACCAGGCCGTGACACAGCCTGTTAGGATGCCTTCAACAGAACTGTTGTAATACAGCCTGAGGATGCGACGTCCTACTCCGAGCTTCTTCAGGCGGCGGAGCCAGTACAGTCGCTGCTGAGCCTTTTTCCTCACGTGTGTGGTGTGCGTCTCCCATTTGAGGTCCTCCTCGATGTGTACTCCGAGGAACTTGAACTCGCTGACCCTTTCCACTGCAGCACCGTCGATGAGGATGGGCGCATGGTCTCTCCGCGGCCTCCTGAAGTCCACGATCAGTTCTTTGGTCTTGTCGACGTTAAGAGAGAGGTTGTTCTCCCGGCACCAGCGCGCCAGTGTGTTGATCTCCTCTCTATAGTCAGACTCGTCGTTGTTGACGATTCGGCCTATCACTGTCGTGTCGTCCGCGTACTTTATGATGGTGTTGGAGACATGTGTGGCTATGCAGTCATACGTGTACAGGGAGTAGAGGAGAGGGCTCAGCACGCATCCCTGGGGTGCTCCGGTGTTGAGGGTCAGGGGGTCGGATGTGATGCTGCCCATTCTCACCACCTGATGTCGGTTGGACAAGAAGTCCTGTATCCAGTCGCACATGCTTGGGTGTAGCCCTAGGTCTCTGAGCTTTTTGTCAAGTATTGCTGGGACAATGGTGTTGAATGCTGAGCTGTAGTCCACGAACAGCATACGTACATATTTGTCCTTCAGCAGCTTGTTGTCCATGTGCGAGAGGACGGTGTGGAGAGCCATGGCAATAGCGTCGTCGGTGGATCTGTTTTTGCGGTATGCATACTGCCACGGATCCAGCGAGGCAGGTAGCGTGGAGCTGATGTATTCCCTCACCAGTTTCTCGAAGCACTTGCTGACGATCGGGGTGAGAGCGACAGGTCTCCAGTCGTTCAGGCATGTCACTTTGGCCTTTTTGGGAATGGGCACAATGGTTGACATTTTGAACCCTGCAGGGACCACAGCCTGGGAGAGGGAGAGGTTAAAGATGTCAGCGAAGACACCCGCCAGCTGGTCTGCACATGCCTTAAGGACCCGGCCTGGAATCCCATCAGGTCCGGCTGCCTTGTGGATGTTGACCCGTGCGAAGGCTGTGCGCACTTCTCTCTCCGAGATGGTTAGAGGGTTCTCCTCTGCTGGTGCTGCTGATGGCCCCGCTTGGCTGCCGCGGTTGGGGCTGATCTCAAACCGGCCGTAGAAAGTGTTCAGTTCGTTGGGGAGGGAGGCAGGCGGGTTCACCTCGCTTCTGGTTCTTGTTTTGCAGTCTGTCAAGGTGTGTACCGCCTGCCATGTGCTCCTGATGTCGCCATTGCTGAGTTTGTCTTGCATCTTTTTTGTGTAGGCCTTTTTCGCCTTCCTGATGGCGCTGTTTAGGGCCGCGCGCGTCGTGTTGCGCGTTTCCACGTCGCCAGATTTGAAACCAGCATCCCGTTCATGCAGATGTGCACGTACTCCGCTGTCCATCCATGGTTTCTGATTGGGATAGATCCGAACTGTCTTTTTTGGGACTATGTCATTTATGCACTTACTGATAAAGCCAGTGACTGAGTCTGAGAGTTCGTTGATGTTATTCCCAGCGGCGTTCTTAAACATCCCCCAGTCAGTCTGGTAGAAGCAGGATTGTAGCATAGCGTCTGTGTCCTCAGACCAGATTCGGATTTCCTTCTCAACGACCGGCTCCCTTTTTAGCCTCTGTTTGTAGGCAGGTAGCAGCTGGATGGCGTAGTGGTCAGAGCTTCCTAGCGGTGGGCGGCGGAGAGCTTTGTATCCATCCTTGAAGGGCGTGTAGCAGTGGTCAAGAATATTGTCACCACGGGTACTGCAGGTGACATGCTGGTGGAATTTGGGAAAGACCTTTTTTAAGTCTGTCCGGTTGAAGTCGCCTAGGCAGATGACTGCGCAGTCCGGGTGGCGATTTTCTTGTGCACTGATCGCCTGGTGTAATTCCCTCATAGCTGTGTCCTTATTAGCTCCAGGATGAATGTAAACAACGGCTACAATCACAATGCTGAAGTCGCGTGGTAGGTAGAAAGGACGGCAGGCTATGATTAAAAGTTCAAGGTCTGGAGAGCAGTGACTATCTAGGATTTTAACATCTTTGCACCAGTTGTTGTTGATCAAGGCACAAACTCCCCCCCACGTTGCTTACCGCTTAGTACAGGGTCTCTGTCTTTCCTATACACGGTGAAACCAGGGGGAGTGATGGAAGAATCAGATGCTAACTCCGTTAGCCACGTCTCTGTTAGCACAACAATAGACGTGATCCTCGTCTCTGCGTTGTATTTAACGCGCGCCAGTAAGCCGTCCATAGTGGTCACTGTTCTTGATTCACACAGAGATCTAACGTTCGCTAGCAGGATTGAAGGCAGTGCAGGTTTATATCCACGTTTTGTTGTTCTTACGAGGAGACCCGCTCTTTTCCCTCGTCGACCTGGCCGTCTTCTTTCGCCTCCGCACACTGCTGTTGCAATGAACGTCTACAGGCTACTAGACGGGAGCCCCGCGCAGCGGCGAGACGGGAGGGCCGCATAGCGGCCCGAACCTCTAGTATCATACATACAACAAAAACAAAGAAACAACATGAGCACACACATGCAAAGAAAAACAAAACAAAAGGAAAAGAAAAGCTGTCATATTATATCAATTACTGTACATTGACAGTTAATACCTAATATACACAATGCCGGAATCACAGTGAATAGCTGTTTCCATTATATTGTTAATACATATGACAACAGTAGACCAGAAATCATGTACTTTATCACATTCATACAACATGGAATAATGTTACTCTTTCTTTGTTGCATCTCCAGAAGCTATCTCTTTCCCTAAGCCCTAGTCTTGCCATATAACTCATATTCAAGATTTTAAAAGAGATTAAGCGAGCCTGCATGTCCCAAGCTACAGAGACTTGAGTACCAAGATTGTACCACATCTGTCCATACATCCATACTTTTGTTTGAGGAAAAAGGTATTTCATGAGGCGTTCCGCAGGGCCGCAGGGCGCTATACTTGGGACTCTTCTCTTTCTCATATACTGTACATTAATGATATGTCTGCTGCAGTGAAATGCAAACTTTTGCGGTACGCGGATGATTCGGCATTACTGGTTCCAGGGAAAAATGTGTCTGAGATCGAGAAGACATTGAGTGTGGTATTAGAATCGGTCAGTGAGTGGCTGACAGAAACTAAATTATCACTTCATCTTGAAAAAAAAGTCTATCTTGATCACCTCTAAGAGATGCCTTCAGAAGGCAAATGGGATTAATGTTGTTAACATTAGACCAGACATTGCGACTAAGGTGATCTTTCGATATCCGATATATATGCCGATATCCGAGCAAAACTTTAAATACAAAAAGAAATGCATTACCTTTCAATTAAAGACATTTATTACTGAATATTTTAAAGTACAATAACAGTAGAAAAAAAACAAATACACTATGATCTATCACCAAAAGAAAATACCTACAAATCAGAGGCGTCAATTGGGTATGGCAGGGTATTGCAGCTGCCATACCCTGGCTCCAGGATTATTATTTTTTTTTATTTTTTTACTTTTTTTATCGGAACCCTGATCGGTTATGTCATGTCCGATATCCGATACGTGAAATAAGTCATATCGGTAGCCGATACCGATACGGTATCGGTATCAGTGCAACTCTACCTAGGACACACATGGGTTATTATGACCAGTTTAGAGAGGTAGGGATCCCTGTGAGGTACAGGGAGCATCTTGGTTATATGCACAACATTTTAATGGTAATGCCCGTGACTACTTTAGGAGTAATGCTGTTGATTTTACATCATTATGAAACTAGGGCAAACCAAACGCTATATGAGATACCAAGAGTCAAAGGTTGTGGCAAGAGTTCTTTTATATATTCAGGTATTTCTCTTTGGAATAAGCTGCCTCTGTGTTAGGCAGTCTCATACAGTATCTAAACAGTCCTATAAAAAAAGTGTGAAAATACTGTTATGGAATCGGCTACAGGCTAATAATGCACTTTAGATTTGTGTTTTTATGGTTTGATATTTGTTTTGGGATTTTAGGTCGTTTTTTTATTTATTTTGTTGTTCATGTGATGTGCTGCGTGTATGTATTGGTGCTATGCAATGTACCGGACTATTTGTTTATTTTGTGTTCAGGACCACTTTGGAAACAAGTGTTTTGTTATGCTTTTGTGTGTAAATCCTCATTATCCTGGGTTTAAGTTATATTGTGTTTACTCGTATTTCTTTTACCCAAATCAAATCAAATCAAAATCTGATCTGATGAGCTTTTTGCCAGCTCTAGATGGCTACAGATTTAAACTGATTGAAAAATGTGCTCCTCGGACCACAGGTAGGTGACAGGGACCCGGATATTTTTGGACACATACAGTATGCAGCAACTCAACTTCAAAGTAAAGGCAGAAACCAAAGAGGACAGTTTAACAACGATTTTACTATTTACTATTACTTAATAATGCAGACACAGGTACACCTCACAGGGTGAAATACAGGACACAGATAATACACAGAGATCCGAAAGTAAACAACATGACACTACAATGAACCAGTTCAGAGGGCTCCGTGCAGTCACAGACAGTGTTAAATAGTCTCTCTGGCCAACTAGGCAGTCATTAGGCCAACAGCTTGCAGCTGTGAACCCGGGTGGAGCTCTGTCTCTCACTCAAGGACTCAAAGGGGGGGAGGGGGCGACCAGAGCGTGGGGAAGGCAGGGTACAGAGTAGCCCTGGTCCAGAGCGTTAGTGAGTTCTCTCTAACGCCCTGCCAGGCGCTGGGCTCTGCGCTTGTGAAGTATATTTTATGATCCAAGAGTGGCTTTAATCAGTTTCCTGGGAAAAGGTTTCACTGCAGCCATGGTCCATGTATCTGATTGGTTGAGGAACTCATGTCTACATCTGAATACAAGCAAAACTGTTTGTATGTTTTATTCACGCAACTCCACAGACAATGTTTATCCTGACATTATCGTCAATGGAAACATTATTAAGGTAGTATCTGAATTTAAATATCTTGGAATCACACTAGACTCAAACTTGACATTTAAAAAACATGTAAAAAATGTAGCCAACACAATCAAATTCAATCTGTCTAATTTCAGGCACATAAGACCATATTTAACAACTGACGCAGCTAAACTCTTCATGCATGCTATGATTTTCTCACACATCACATACTGCTTCACAACCTGGTCACAGACAAATCAAACAACTCTCAAACCCATAGAATCACTTTACAAACAGGCATTAAAAACACTTGATCAAAAACCCAACCGTTACCACCATTGCCGTATAGTTCAAAAGTATAATTTATTTAATTTTGATGGCTTTAAACATTTTGCAGATGCTTGTCTCATTTTTAAGGTTTTAAATGGGCTTGCACCTCCACCACTAAAACAGTTCATAGAGCGAAGAGAAAGTGGTGACCGAACAACAAGGGCAACTACCAGAGGAGACTGTGAGGTACCATTCAGACAGAGTGTGTTTGGTAAAACAGTCTTCTCTGTTAGAGCCTCCCATCACTGGAACAGTCTTCCTACCGAAGTAAGAGAGACCACCAACTATCTAACTTTCAAATTCAACCTCAAAAGATGGCTTAAAGCTAACCAAATTTGTAATCATGAGTAAATTTAGGACCCATTAATCACTGTCTTCTCATATTTTACTGTATTGTTTTGTCTGTACTACGTCTGCTTGTTTGTATTGTTGACAATGTCTCTTTTTGTATCGATAATTATACCACTTTTTTAACAGCCTGCTCAGGGACTACAGATGAAAATTAGCCAACTCTGGCTAACTCTGGCTCATTTACATGGACGTGAATAACTGACATGTTGATTAATGTGCATTGTCCCTGTTAAATAAATAAATAAATAAATAAGGAGAGAAGATCCGGTCCAAGGTTTCAAGTCAAGCATATTTTATTTCCGCCCGACTGGCCAACTGCCTTTCGGTCTAATGAGCAGCGCACAGTCATCACATACAAACACGTCATTTTATACACTGTTTCAAATCCTGTTCACATGGGAGGGCCAAAGAGTTAAGACCCGCCCTTACTCCTTTTGTCAGCCAATCCCAACACACAAACATGAATATTGAGGAGTCGTGGCTCGAGCCCCCACAACACTCTGTTGAAACACATTTGCATGTCTTTACAGTGTACCAATTTGTCTTGTTTCTATTTATCAAACTTTACTATTACACAAAGTCTGGTTTAGTATTTCTTGTTCAACATCTCTTAAGCTTTAGAATAAGCCCACACACTTTATACTTTCATGATTGCAAACAGCCGTTTAGAAATACAATGAGTCAACAAAAACAGCAGTTACTTCAGGACTGAATCTTTTCCTTAAATGACATTTCTCTTTGTTAACAGCACCAGTCATAGTTATCAAAACTTCAATCATTTTAACTATAGCTATGTTTTTACTCAGAATTAGTACTATCTTTAAAAGTAACTTTGTTTTAAGCCAGTGGCTCAACCGACCTGTGTAGAATGCTCAAACAGGTATGCAAAATTTATCAGAGCTTGACACTCTGTCCCCCATGGGGCCAAGCCTCAAACGGAATGCATACAATAGAACAAAGGCTTCTCTTGTAGAGGTAAACACAAGTTTCTTTTGTCTATCAATTTGAGGTGTTGTCTCTGTACCTTCCCGGACCCCCACAATGTAACTGCATTATGATCAAATAGCTCCAATCTTGGGTACTGCGTTTTTACATCTCAGTGCAGAGGAACAAAAAGGTTTAGGTGTTGGGGAATGCAAAGTTGATCGCATCTCCGCCTGCCTAAACAGATGGGTTATTTTCCACTCCAAGCACTGCTAACTGCAAAGTGCAAAACTCAGAATCACCTAGTACTGTATCTCAAATTCTCAATATATAGAAAAATGCAGGGTGGCATTTCTTCCTTCCTTGGCCTATAGTGGAAAATGGGCATGCATTCATGGGAATCGAACGCTGCGTGCATGACACACACATTGACACACGGACGGACAGGGGTGAAAACATAGTCTCGGCCATGCCTTCAGCCTGGTGGAGACAAAAAGAGATGCAAGGATGGAAAGGTGTGCTTATTGAACTATCCTTAGTGCCTTAATGGTGTTTCATCTATTACTGTTGCAGTCAGTATACTCCTGCTTGCCTACTACTTGGGGAACAGCAGTATTTCAGGTCAGTCCTAAATGTAAACTTAATAAAATTTGCTAAACGACTAATTGACAAGGTTAGATAGAGCGAGTAGAAACGGGTATCTGCACCTGACCTGACTTCAGTTAATTCAATTTAGTCAATACCAAGGCACTAAGTGCGGCTTTGAACTCAAAGCTAAGAAGTGCTAAATCAACTTGGGGCTGACAACCATGCCTTGGTGAAGTACTCTGAATGTAATTTGTGTTAAAATAATGGATGGATGTTAATGGAAAAATTACTCTAGTAATATCTTACTTCAGTAAACATTTTCCTAATTATTATGTTTTCAATCACTAGTTTCAAGTCTTATTCAATATACTATACTTTGATTTTCATTTTGTAAGTTATGGTCCCATTTAGAGTATTATTAGATAAACAAGGCAGGCTATGATTTGGGGCGTGGCTATTGTGATTGTTACATTGATACACAGGGCATGGACCCTAATGAACATCAACAAAGTAAATGAATAGAGTGCAAAGACATCAATTACCAGCTCAGTGGCCTTGTGGTTAGAGGGCATAGTCAGGGAGACTATTAATTAATGTAGAAAGAAAGTTAGGCTGAAATATCTTAAGTCTCAAATGTATGACTATTTTTTTTGCATTGGTGAGGTCTACCAGTGCTGGACTTGAAGAGAGCTGCCGTGTGCTAAGGTGCCTGGGTGCTGATGGGTAATCAATCACTGGCAGGCAGGCAGGCAGGCAGGCAGGCAGGCAGAGACAATAGGCAGGCAGAGACAATACGAAGAGAAAAGGGATTCACAGGGCAGCGAAGTGGAAAAGACAAAGAAAAGATTTGATCTTGATGTCTCCAGCCAAAGGGTACAGGCTGTAAACACACAGCCAGTAGGCCCGCATGTGGGGGGATGATGACTAATTGCCCAGTCAGGATTTCACCTGGGGTTTATTTCTAAACCTTAACTACAGTGACTGAGGATAACTGATATTTTTGTATGAATTAGTAGCTCTTGTAATTTACAAACAAGTTCTATTGTGGTTTGTTTGTGTTTGTGTGAGTGTGCTAATGTGTGTGTTTTTGTGATTGGTATGGTGTGCTCTAAAGGCCAAACCACACCAATGCAACTAGTCGCAACTCCTTGCAACAAAACAGTTTTAAAGCCATGTCACACCGATGCAACTGCCATTGGGGATTATGTTTGCAAGCAGTTGCATGTTGTAAGGAGTTGCATTGGTGTGGAGTGGACTGGTCTGCCCTTAACACCTCACATAAATCAGCAAAACACTCTCACAGGCAGCCTATGTGCAATACATTTAATTAGTTTGAACACAAACTTTAACACATTACTTTGAACCAAGATGTTTAAAAAGATACAATCCATAAAACGAAAAATACTTAACAAAGGTGAAATTGTCAGCACTAATGTATGTGTGAATACAGTGAAATTCTATTACCTGGGTATGATGATAGATTTATCTTGCTATGCTGACAATGTGATTGCATATCTTCTCAGACCCACTCAGAAATAATTACTCATGTACTCGTGTAATCATCCACTACCAGGTTTTCAGGGGCCATATGATTTTCTCGTCAAGAAAGATGGACTTAATTGAGAAGTTATTGCAAAGTTAGCAAATACTGTATTGGGAGTGTCAACAACAATTTATGGCTCATTATGGAGTTGATAGGGTGTGGAGCTAGAAATTGCCCTTTGTACAACATTTCTTCTCTGATTGTCATTTATAATAAGAAACATGCGTATGGATTGTGTATGCAGCATTTTAGAAAATGAGCTCATCCATGTTTTACCTGATTATTATCCCTGTCTGGACATAATGCATTTGGCCCTGCCTGTCTGTCTGTCTGTCTGTCTGTCTGTCTGTCTGTCTGTCTGTCTGTCTGTCTGTCTGTCTGTCTGTCTGTCTGTCAGTGTCTCTGTCCTCTGTCTCTCTCTGTCTGTCTGTGTGTGTGTGACTGACCACAGCTAATTACGCAAACTACTAGTATGCAAGCAGATCAAGGACCTCAATTCTCAAATATGTTTTCAAATCGGCCAACGTCATTTTAAAAATAAATAATCGCAATTATAAACTAACGCTCCTGTCCCTCCGGCGTATGGGATGTACTGGATATAGCTAATCACAGGAGACATGTCTCATTGCAAATGCAACCATTATTGCATTTCAGAATAAAGTCGTCGGTGACAAATAAT
>NC_137619.1:36565911-36593411 GCF_963280865.1 Gymnoscopelus braueri
ACTTTTCATATCCCCTTTCCCTTATTTGTTGTTACTTACCTCAGATTTGTATTTTTCCTAGAATCTGGGTAAATAATGTATGAACATTTTAAGATAAGTAGAAGATGATGTACAGAATCATGCCTATACGCCAAAATGGGAAATTGGTTTTAGGAGTGTTTTTTTTCTTCATTTGAACTCTATTCCGCGATGATTGATGGCTTTTGCAGAAGTCTTTAGTTTCGCTTATACGATACCCCAGAGAGCTTCTCTACAGATTTTCATCTCTGTACTTGGCTCACTAAGATCTCATCAGGGGCCTACTTGAGGCTCCCCAATCCAGAGAAAGCCCGGTGTTGTTTCCTCGCAGGTCTCTGATGGCATCCCTTACACACTGAACATGTATGTGATCTTCTGCAGCTGGACCGACCGGCCGACCCGGTCCACATGTAGCTCCCATCACCCTGAGGATGTGGGGGTCACTGCAAGGCACGGTGCACTGGACCATTCACTATGTCACGTCTGGCTCTGCTCCGTTTGGAGACTGGATTCTTCATCCTCTTTTTCTCCTGTCCATAGACATCAACATCTTAAACTGACATCATGTCTTTTGAATGTAACGTTTTCTTTTTTATGTGCTATGACTAAATCCAGATGTCTCCATTTGAAGGTTTCGTCTGATGTCCGAACTTTGAACATTTTGGTTTTTCTCCAGCCTTTTTAGAGTTCACAGGAATGCATTGTCTTTATTATGGATATGGCATATGGACATTTCTTAGAGATGATGACTACTGTACAAATTAGCCTAATGTATAGCTGTATGCATTTTCTCAAACATCTATATATTATCTGTGCAATAAATGCGTTCTTTTATACAGAACACACATTTGAGTATACCGGCAAGTGGCGTAGTGCAGGTTTATTTTTTGGAGAGGATAGAGACCATCTACTTGCCAAAACCTGTAATTCCAATGCAGAACCTCAATTCTCCTTCACAACACTGTATTCTTTCAACAGTAGTCTCTCAAGCAAGACAACTCTTCTACAATCTTCAAATGCTAGAGTGTATAATTCCGCCTCGTAAAAGTTCCTTACAGGAAGCTGTCATCTGTTTGCCATTTCCTTTTCATGAAAGTATATTTTGAAATATCTGTAAAGTGTATTTTTGAACGTCCTTTTCTGCTAAGCAGCAAGCTAGCTAGGCTTTGACTAATTTGATTTCCGAGTACGACTTATTTACGTGACTACAAAGGCGGAACAGAAGTGGGGGCCTGGGACATCCGCTATATATGTTCTGCCGATTTTTCAGCACTTCCCAGACTGTTAGACAGAAGCATTTCAGAACTGTGTGAGCCACCAAGTCTGTCTTGAGACACTATTTCAACACTTCTTTCACTAGAGTTTCAGCATCAGAAACAGAAACAAGAATTTGTCTTGTTGGAACTGGTGCAGTAAAACCGTAACCATAGTCGTCGTTAGCATCTTGGTCTTTACAATACATCAGGGGTCTTCAACAGGGGGTCCGGGACCCCTAGGGGGTCCTCTGAGTTACTACAGGGGGTCCGCCAAATCTCTAACCCTTGTGTGTGATGATATATTTTTTTACCTTAATGGGTTAAATAAAAACCTGTTGAAAGTGGAACTCATGTCTCGATTCTTTGTTAGCAGATGCTGGCTTTTGCAACATACCCTTTTCTGGAGACTAACAACTCTATGAGATTCGTTACTCACACGATGCCACCATCATAGACCGCTTTAAAATACAATACCTCAATTAAAACACTTCACCAACATACGTAACCTTTCCACAGGAGCAGCTTTTTCATGGTTATCACACATTTTGTTATTTTCCCCCATACGTACATGACAGGTGAAAAAATGACAAAATTTAAAAAAGAGTTATCATAATGAAACTTCCTGAGTTGATTACTTACATGAAGACAATGATTTATCGTATTACAAGTTTTCTGAAATTGTATATTTAAATATGCAAATTAGGCATAGGAAAATATGCCCAAATTTGCATAACTTTCCAGAATCAACATTGGACAAAGCCAGAGTCAACATACTTATTTCATTTTGTTAAGATGTTGGATTCAAAGGTTTTTTAACGAGGGAATATTCAATATCTGCTCAATTTTGGGGCTCTGGCTCATGGACTAAATGCCTAATTTGCATATTTAAATATACAATTTCAGAAAACTTGTAATACGATAAATCATTGTCTTCATGTAAGTAATCAACTCAGGAAGTTTCATTATGATAACTCTTTTTTAAATTTTGTCATTTTTTCACCTGTCATGTACGTATGGGGAAAATAACAAAATGTGTGATAACCATGAAAAAGCTGCTCCTGTGGAGAGGTTATCATATATTTATTTACTCGTATTGACCCTATGAACAATTTAATATAGGTTTGGTTTTGCCCACTCTTTCGATAATTTTTGCTCAATTTTGGGGCTCTGGCTCATGGACTAGAATGTTGTGTTGTAATTTTAACGGCTGTGTCAGTACCTGTTTACTGCAGCTAGGAGCCTGGCAGTTTGACATAAATAATCTCTCAACCGTTATCTTTCACGGGACTATGCAATTTTAAGATGCAGCAGCAGTAAATAAAAATGACCGAAGGCCAATGCACACCTTTAAAAATCTTGGCAACAGGTGCGTAGGAGAGTAGCCCGGATGCATAATGACAGTGATCGTGCACAGGGTGGCGAACTTGCAAAAAGAATCTGAAGCGTAATGACAATGCCAAACATTTATAGGCAAACCTCTCATGGGGAGGCCATTCGGGGGCCATGAGGTGTCAGGCAATCTGTCCATCGGCTGCATACAACAAATCAATCAGAAGGCACACCCGTCACCAAAAAGGGCACGCCGATTTAATCAAAGAGCAGTGAGATACTCTGTTGAATAAACGGAGCATTTTACCTGTGATATTCAATTAAATTCAAACTTTATTCCAGACACTCAGGGGGTCCATATTGCATACAGATAAGACATACAAATATAAGAAAGTAAAAAAAATAAAAATAGATAAAAACACAGTATTGCATGATACTTTGTTCATGAGATGCAGTTGCAGGATTCCTGTCCTATCTTAGAGTCAGTGTAATGGTAGCTCAAGAAAGAGGGCACAAAAATCCTGAATTAAAGCTACAATTAGTTATAACATATACAATCTATACCGTTGTTAATTACCAGCTAAAGATAGAGAAGAAAGAGAAAGATTATATAAACAGTTGAACTGCTGCTAGCAGCATGCTGCTGTGCATTTTAAATGCTCCCAGCTTTTAAGGCACCCGTTTGTAATTACTAGCTGTAGCCAATTTCTAATTTTTGTTAAATCATTACTAAATTATTTTCCAATTGATATAATTTAGGGGTCCAACACCACATATAGACAGCAGCAGTAGTGGCTTTTCCCTACCATTGTAGCTGCCAAAGAGGGGCCCCCCCGGTGGAGGGGCCGGATGGGAACCGTGAACCAGTTCGATCCCGGGCTCCCCCAGAGTTAGTGGTGAAGTGTCCTTGAGCAAGACGCTGAACCCCTAATTGTTCCCGATGAGCAGGTTGGTGCTTTGCATGGTTTCCTCTGCCATCAGTGTGAATGGGTGAATGTAATGCACAATCTATGTAAAGTGCTTTGGATAAAAGCGCTATGTAAATGCACCAATTACCATTTATGTAACTTTCCTCTTCTACCCCAGATTTGAACCCGGTTTCCTGTGTGCTGACATTTTTACCATTGACGTAATAGAGCCTGCCTGCTTGCTCAGGGGATAAATTGAATCTTTACCATCAGGTCAAAATTTGTGTCAGATCCTGTGATACTATAGGTGAGACATGACCCTGACACAATCTAAATATCTTAATAGAAGAGCAGGGAGACAAAGTACAACCACCCCAATTGTATAAATTATGTTGTATTAATATACTCGACCATACAGATTGGACAAAATTAAAATGAATTAATTAAAAAGTTACATACAGTAGGGAGGCTTTAAGTCAAAAATACATCAAATTGGCATGGAATAAAACAGTGCGGGGAGAAAAGGAACACTACAAACAGTAAATCAAGACATACAGTATAGTAGAGGCCCTAGGAGGGGTCCACGCTCACCACTTTGATTATTTTTTATAGTCTGGATTTTTGGCATCCATAGGACCTCTAATATAAAGATTTTGATAATGCCAAGAAAAAAAGTGATCCAAAATGTATTTTTTTCAATGTTTTATTGCCCCTATGAGACCTGCGGGATTGCTGGCTGGAACGCCGGCGAGACTGTATTTCGGAGACTGTGGCATGCTCAAATTTAGAGGTAGCCCAAAGATAGAGATACCATTTGATTCTAGTCATGCTAACTTGTTGGGAAGGGGGCTAAATACCTACTGAAAAAAGTTAGACAACATTTTGGTGAGGGAAAAACAACGATCACCATTTCTATGAGACCACTGTATTGCATCTATAGCTGTATTAGACCACTGAACTGCATCTATAGCTATATGAGACCACTATACTGCATCTATAGCTGTATGAGACTACTGTACTGCATCTATAGCTGTATGAGACTACTGTACTGCATCTATAGCTGTATGAGACTACTGTACTGCATCTATAGCTGTATGAGACCACTGTACTGTATCTATAGCTGTATGAGACCACTGTACTGTATCTATAGCTGTATGAGACCACTGTACTGTATCTATAGCTGTATGAGACCACTGTACTGTATCTATAGCTGTATGAGACCACTGTACTGTATCTATAGCTGTATGAGACCACTGTACTGTATCTATAGCTGTATGAGACCACTGTACTGTATCTATAGCTGTATGAGACCACTGTACTGCGGGGCAGCAGTGGCTCAGGGCTGGGGTGGCTTCCCCAGACTTAGTGTCGAAGTGAGCAACACGCTG
This sequence comes from Gymnoscopelus braueri, assembly GCF_963280865.1. NCBI lineage: Eukaryota > Metazoa > Chordata > Actinopteri > Myctophiformes > Myctophidae > Gymnoscopelus > Gymnoscopelus braueri. Next base: position 36,570,811 of record NC_137619.1, read on the forward strand.
AACTCCTAATTGCTCCCGATGAGCAGGTTAGTGCCTTGCATGGTTTCCTCCGCCATCGGTGTATGAATGGGTGAGTGTAATGCACAATCTACTGTATGTAAAGCGCTTTGGATAAAAGCGCTAAATGCACCATTTACCATTTACTGCATCTATACGCTATAGCGTGTATGAAACCACTGTACTGCATCTATAGCTGTATGAGATCACTGTATCTATAGCTGTATGAGACCACTGTACTGTATCTATAGCTGTATGAGACCACTGTACTGTATCTATAGCTGTATGAGACCACTGTACTGAATCTAGAGACCACTGTACTGTATCTAGACCACTGTATTGCATCTACAGCTGTATGAGACCACTGTACTGCATATATGTACATTTTGGACCACTTTTTTTCTTGGGATTATCAAAATCTTTATATTAGAGGTCCTATGGATGCCAAAAATCCAGATTAGAAAATAAAAAATAAGGGGGGTGCACGTTGACCCCTCCTAGGGCCTCTACTATGCAGACCAGACATGTACATATTAAAGCTACAATCTGGGACTTATTTTAATGAATAAAACATGATTTTAATCCAATCTGTCTGGTAGAATAGTTATTTCCACACACCTTTTGTGCCCACGGCACATCAATGGGCAAGCAAAAATCTCAAGGCATGCCTGTATTCATAGCAAAAATAGCTGATCACGACACGTTGCAAGCTTGTAGATCAGCAACATTTGCCATTTTTCAAAGTCTGTAAACAAAATAAAATAAAGTAGATACATTTAATTTGACTTAAACATTCAGGTTGAAAGGGGTTAAATATATTAGTTTTTAGGGTATTTGGCTCTGTATAGGGACAGTTGTGCTTATAGTAAAGTAAAAAAAAACTACAAACTTTTTGTATATATTGCAATAATAATGTGTTGTAGTCACAAAATCCCAAGGCACACCTGTGGAGTGGTTTCACGGACTCAAGCCTCGATACACCGTTTGGGAGCCACTGATGTAATACAACTAGCACATTTGCAGTGGGTGCGCGCGTGCGTGCGCGCGCGCGCGTGCGCGCGCGCGTGCGTGCGCGCGTGCGTGCGTGCGTGCGTGCGTGCGTGCGTGCGTGCGTGCGTGCGTGCGTGCGTGCGTGCGTGCGTGTTCAAACCAGTAACACTGCTTCGTCTCTCTCTCTCTCTCTTCCTCCTGTCTCTCCTGTTACCTCTCTTCCAGCCTCGTCTCCTCCAGTATTTGTCTGCTCTCTCTCTCTTCCCTTGTGTGTCTCCTCTGCTTTCCATTACCTGCTCCCTCTTTCTCATATCCTCCTGTCTCTCTGCATTCAGCATGACATTCTTTCTGTTCATTTCCTCTGTTCTCTCACCTCTTCTCTCACCCTCTGCATTCACTGTCCCATTCAAAGGGGTTTATTTGTCTCTCACTCATACAAGCAGAAGCAGCGAAATATTGCTGTGACATGCTCTGGAGAGCGTGCTAATAATAACTTGATAACAAAATGATATTGTATACACTACTAGTATTATGTATGTACTATATTATTATAAGGTAGTATGTTATTGCGGTATTACTTATTTAATATTTTGTATTATAGAGTATGGAACAATGTTCTATACTATTATTCATAGTATTAACACATTTAGAGTATGTGTATCTGTATGTATGTTTGTATGTTTGTATGTATGGTTGTATGAATTTGTTTGTATTAACGCATGGGTTTACGTGTGTATACTGTGTATATGTTCATTGTGTTATATTTTAACAGATATAAAAGGGGTAGGAGTTTATAAGTTTGACTTCTTCTCACTCCTTTTCAGATATGTTTTCTTCTTCTAGATTTCTTTCTAAAAAAAAAGATCTCTTGTTTCTTTTTTGCTATATTTTAATCTTAATTTTAATCTCTCCTTTCTCTTCAAGCGCAGCGTTGCCGTTTTGCTTTCACATACAACGCATGACTCACGCTTTTTGCTTGGAGATCAGATATTCTGGCCAGTAGTCGCAGCATTGAGCAAATGTGTGAAACATACCGATGTGTGTCCACTTGGTGCGCTGCATAGATAGAAAGGGGGAGATGCTTTAATAATAGACAACTGAGAATGTGAATATTTGTTGGTTAGTCAAGAGATATCACAGATGTGTTTTGAACATGAGACAGTCACATAATTAGACAGAGGCTACAGTGTTTCTTTCTCGTTTGGTCTCACCACTTAACGTAGGGAAAAAAAAAATCTGCGTCTTGCTCTGATCTTAAAGGGAATGGCAGAAAAAAACAATTGGCTTCATGGATTGGCAAAGCTTTGTGTGACGTTTTTGCTACTTTAACAATATACTGTAGGTGGCAGCAGCGTGCAACGATATCTTTGGAACATTCTGTTTGGTTCATGTAGTCATATCCTGCTTTCTGTTATAGCGCAAGACCTGTAAATCTACTTTAATGTACAGACTATAATGTAATCTACAATGCACAGCTGGACGGTACATGTGAGCGGCGTGCCGACCACACAGATACATTTCCCTGCTGTCACGGTAGGAAACACGCTGTACTACTTTGAAGGTTCCCACAAGAATGACGGTCATCAAATTTGCGTGAACGTTTTCAACACGGTGTCTTTACGTTGGAGGAATTTGCCCCCGGTGGTGACAACTGGAATAGGAGAATGCCCCCTCGAGGTTCCCTCCAGACGCTCCCGACACACAGCTGTGCTGATAGAAGATATCATCTACATGTGGGGAGGCTACACAGGTCGCGAGACATACTGCAACGTTCTTTATGCGTTTGATGTGGACACCCACAGGTGGTTGAAGCCCGAGGTTTGTGGAGCTGTTCCAGAGGGGAGGGGGGACCACTCAGCCTGCGTCTTGGGGAAGGACATGTATATCTGTGGAGGAAACGAGAGACGGAGATATGCTTATGACTTGTACAAGTTGGACACCACCACAATGGTCTGGTCTTTAATTAACACCAGTGGCACCGTGCCACCGGTCTCATTATGGCACTCTGCCACCCTCATCGGGACAAGGATGTTTGTATTTGAGAGCCAACCGAGTGGGCACTATGACTACAACAACATCAGAGTGTTTGACACAGAGACTAACTGCTGGCTGAGCATTCCTTCTGCACAGCTTCAACCAAAAGCATTCTACCATTCAGTCTTTGCCTACAATCGAGAGCTGTACATATTTTGTCGCCATTCCTGGACAGGGACAGCTTCACAGGAGCTTTTCGACGGCACCTTCAGCGATCTATGGAAATTTAACCCACAGACCTTCTCCTGGAAGAAGGTTGAGCCCAGGGGGAAAGGCCCAAGTTTCAGGTGGTTTCTGCCTCCCTGTTGCATGCTGGGAGATCGTATCTTCCTCTTTGGAGGACAGAGACAACTCGGGACCTCCGTGGATGAACTGTTCATCTTAGACTTAAGTCCTAGTCTGAAGACATTATGCAAGCTGGCAGTGATTCAGTACAATCTGGAGCAGTCAGAACTCCCACACGACGTCAGGTGGGAACTGGCAGCCATGACTAAAAACCAGCAAGCTCATGAAAAGTGACTAACTACATTCAGAGACACTCGCAGATGCTTTTTATAAATGTTTTAGTTGTTCATATCATGTTTTCTTATTTGCCAAAATACGTTATACAGTATATAATGTGTGTTGTTTTATTTGTCATTCATTTATTTGTCACTGCATGTAAACCTACGGACTGGGGCTCCTAGGATACAACAGCAGTGACAACACAGAAATGTGTGTGGGGATAAATCAATTTACATGATATATATAAATAAGTAGGTCGGAGCGGTGCCTGGGTTCGAACCCATGACCTTGTGGTGAAGCGGCGAGTGCTCTACCAGCACTATATACACAATGTTGGAGCCAGTTTTATGTTTTCTTTGTTTTGTTCACTTTAATCATTTTTTGTTTGTATATGCATCAAATATTGTTTTGGAATAGATGAAGTTATTATTATTTGTATTCACTAACCTGTAGTATAACAGATAAGCACAAAAAACTAGAAAAAGTGCTCATCAGAACACAGGTCTCTGCCAGGTCAGGTAGGTTATTGGGAGCCAGAAATGCAAAGTTTCACGCCGATCGGTCCAGTTATCGGTAAAAACACGAATTGGACTGTTAAAGCGCCACCATAAGGCCAATTTGAAAAAATTAGGGTGGCATTCTTTCCTTGACAGATGGACGGACGGACGGACGGGGTGACATAGTCTCGACCATCGAGACAATTACGATTCGGTGCTGGATTTATTCTGAAATCCAAAAATGATACATGATTCCCATTGATCACAGGCTGAAAACACCATCTAACGTTACCTATTCTAAGAGATATATTTACACTGACACAGGGGTATCAAGAGAAACTAGCCGACATCATGATGGATGGGTATCAAGAGACGGCATCATGATGGATAGGCTCTGTGATTGCAACATAGTGCAACCAGGAGCTATTCATCACATCATGTCTGGGGATGAATGACTTTGAACTAGAAGCAGTCCACTAGTCAAATGATCTAGTTACCTATATCATGCTTCACATAGATCCAGTGGTTTCCTGTCAGGTTTCCTCAAGCTTTGGACAAAATTGAAGAACCACTGTGTTGAATACAGATTTAGTAGTAATGACAAGATCAAGCACTTCGCCACCCACCCACACACACAAGCAATGGGCATGCTTTATGTGGGTAGGGCATATTGCAACGGGTACCTGACAGTGGGTACAATAGGTATTGCATAACTGAGTGGAACAAACTTGCATCGTTCCCAATTTTCGTGGTCCCAGAGTAGTGAAAAATAATAATAATATATATATATATATATAATTCAAAAATGTTCAATAACCATCTAATTGCTACATACAGTATACTTATGTTGACATGTAAGAAGAGAGATGACAAGGCGCAGATCAGGTTTATTACATGGCCACAAGATATGAGCCCACAAGTCCAGGATCTTGTGGGGAATAAATGTCAGGAAAAACAGTGATGACAAATTTGCATAAGATAGTAAGTGTAATTGTACAAAATCTACCGCTTCATGAGCCATGGTGGTATATTGGCTCATTAAATAATACGGATGCTCGTATAACCTTAGGCACGGGTGCCACCATTGGCACGGGAGGCGGTAATCACTGACACAGTGACATAAGTGTGTGAGAGAGGATTTTACTTTAAAAAGTAAATATATATATATATAGTTTTTAAAGTAGTCAATTTAAGTCCCCTCGCATCTGCAAGCCATTTATCTCCTGCCCATAACATTTCCTCCTATTCATGCAGCCTATCCTATGTAGTTTTGGAGCATGTAGCATACCACATGTCAGCTCGCAATGGTTGCACAATCACACAGTTCTGGCTCAGAGAACAAAGGAGAAAAAAAGCTAAAATGGATGTTCTAGCCCAAATGGAAAAATATGGGTTTGTTTATGTTTATGTCTTGAAAATGTTGAGACTGAACATGAGGGGTCATTCAAAGATCAATAAGATGGGGTGTGACTCTGGTAGTTTGATGGGGTTATTGCTCTAATTATTTAATTAGAGCAATAACTAATTATTAATGAATTAATGTTGATATGGCACACTGACTATCAAGAAAATAAAAGCACCATGTCAAAAAGGTTGCCGACCCCTGGTCAACCTTGTGGAATTGTTACTTTGGATGTCTATTAAAAAACTCACCGTATCCACAATTCTTTTTTTTAAACATTTAGCAGATGCTATTATCCAGAACAACTTAGCCCCAAATTAAAAAAGTTGAATAACTGCACGAACAAGCAGCCATGATAAACTGAATTGACGTCTATATGCTGTTCACACATACACTGTCAGGATCACATTTTGTTTCATGAAATGTCCAATAGATTATCATTCTATTATTATCAATGTGTCCATCACACGGTCCATCCCTAGTCGTGGGGTTGGGGGGGGGGGGGGGGGTTGGCTTGAGTGCTGAAGAACATCTGGTCCTCTAAAGAAATAGCCATGACAACCAAAGTGCAGATCTTCAATTCCAACGTCAAATCCATCCTTCTCTATGGTTGAGAGACGTGAAGGATGACAAAAAGAACATTGCAAAAGATCCAGACTTTCATCAACAGCTGTCTGAAGCACATTTTCTGGATCAGGTGGCCAAACAAAATAAAAAATGAGGAACTCTGGATGAAAGGGAAACAGGAGCCTGTGGAGAAACCGATCCTGAGACGAAAGTGGGGATGGATCGGTCACACCCTGAGGGTACCGGCAAACAGTACCTCACGCCAGGCCCTGACTTGGAACCCCCAGGGGAAGCGGAAGAGAGGCCGGCCTAAGAACACCTGGAGGCGGGACACTGAGGCAGAGCTCAAGAGACAGGGAACCAGCTGGGGAGAGGCAGAAAAGACAGCCCAAAGCTGTGTTGGATGGAGAACAGTTGTCCATGGCCTGTGCTCTATATGCTCCACTGGGAGCGATGGGCCTAAGTAAGTATTATCAATGTGTGCATTAACTACTCCACTGATATTCTGTGTGTGTGTGTGTGTGTGTGTGTGTGTGTGTGTGTGTGTGTGTGTGTGTGTGTGTGTGTGTGTGTGTGTGTGTGTGTGTGTGTGTGTGTGTGTGTGTGTGTGTGTGTGTGTGTGTGGGGGGGGTGCGGATGTTGTCTCCTTTTCACCCAGTTTTCATTACGAATGGCGTTTATTTGAATTGACTGACATGTTCCTCTGTAGATAGATAGTTTCTGAAAGTAGGGCAGCTCCATCAGCTAGTGAATATGATGAGCTCCAGTCTCTGTTTCCTGTGCAAGAGGCAACCCAGCAGCAATGAAAGCCTCCGTCAGGCTGGTGGAGACGGATCGACTTGGTCTATTTTTTGTAGTTCAGTATTTATCTAATCTTCGTTGTCATCCAGTGAGGAGTTTCAGGGTCTTAACTAAACAATAGTGAAAAGCTGGTTTCTGTGGTTTGTGTGGAGTCGATTGTGCTTCGCATTGCTAGAATAGTTTGTTGTGGTTAGGGCTGTTTGCTGTAGCAAGTTTTTACTTTTATATAAAGCCCTATGTTATGATATATTGTATGTAACAGGTCAATAATGTTTCTTGAAGTTGAGTTGAGTTCATCTGGCAGTGCTGATTACAATAACTGATGTGTAATTCATTAAAGTCCTTAAAGTTAGTCTATCAGAGACTATGCTACAGGACGCGTTGTGTGACATCTACTGCAATGTGTTCCAGACGAGCTCTGAAAAACAATGTCAGTGAGTGTAAGGAGGTGGTTGGTGACGAGCTTCATGGCAACACTGGTGGATAATGTTGTTTCCGCAGTGATGGTGAAATATTTTCCTAATCAGAAACTGTGGGCTGGCAGATCCATCTACATTGCCTTGCACGCATCACTGCTGATAATGGGGGACTTGTGTCTGGAGATATGTGGGAATATAAAGTAGCATGTCACAGGTTGAGGCAGATGATAGAGCATGCCAAGTGGTGTTACAAGGACAGAGTGTAAACTCAATCCCAACGCCATGACAAATGACGCATGTGGCAAGAGCTACTTTAAGAGACGTCACAATGGCAAGCGCTCATCTACTCTGGCAGATGATCTGAACTAATTCTATACACAGTTTAACAGCTGCTAACATTAACCCGACCGGCAAGATTAGCCTTGCAGCTAACGTGCATGAATTCTACATCTGCAGCAGCAAGAATCCTTGTCCTCTGACCACAATGAGGAGGGCATTGAAACAGGCGGACACCAGGAAAGCAGCAGACCCAGACGACATCTCCATGTGAATAATCAAGACCCACACTGATCTCCTGGCTCTAGTGTTCACCACCATGTTCAACCTTTCTCTGACCCTGTCCACGGTCCCCACATGCATCAAGACTAGTGTTCCCGTACCCCAAAACACCTCCCAGACCAGCCTGAATACCACCCAAGTAGCACTGACGTTGGTGGCCATGAGCACACTTTGAACCCACTGCTATTCTTGACTTCAATGCAGCACCATCGTCCCTGCAGGCTTGCTGTAAAACTATATAACCTGGTATTAAATATCCTCGGTGTGCCTGGATACCCCAGGTTGTCACGGTGGGTGTCTGGGTGGACACACCTTTTACCCCCTCACCGTCAACAGCAACCCCCCCCCCCCCCCTACCTGTCACTATGGTGAATGGACAACTGCATTGTTTTTATGAACATCGGTAAAACCAAGGAGATGGTGGTACATCTTTGCACACAACATCAGAGGACATACATCCCCATTCTGATCAACACCGTTAGAGAGGCACCGCCTCTACCCTCTATCACCTCAGACAGGTGAGGAAATTCAAAGTCTCATGATCCAGAAATCCTTCCACTCTGCTACTACACGAAGCATTCCGACTGGGCCTATCACCGTTCATGCTGCAATTCTCTGTTGCAATCTGCATGCTGCTCTTATGGCCAGGGCATAACAAGAGAGATGTGCATATCAATGGGACTCACTTGGTTAAATGAAGGAGAAAGAATTTGACAATAAAATAAACTATAGACAAAAGTACTGTGTTCTAAAGCTGGCTAAGATAACAGAAGTTCACCTTAGCCTGCAAGCCTAATTTATCCTGACCCTATACTATAACAGTTAGTTGAAGTATTGCTCTTTAAGTTGCATTGTACCATCGCTCTTGTTTATACGTTTCATTGGTTCAATATTTATAAAACCCATAGACACACTGCTCCGTGTTGCCTGAGTGGGTAGAGAGGCCGCCTGGGAAACGGAAGGTCCCCGGTTCGCTGTTCGCGCCCCGGCCCCGGTCCACACGTTGAAGCATCCCTGAGAAAATTACTCACTGGTAGTGAGCAAGACACTTAACCCCTACAGTAACTGCTCCCTGAGGCGCTGCCCCCGTATAGCCCACTGCTCCTCCTGATACTTAGGATGGGTTAAATGCAGAATGATACCTCATTTCACTGTATATGCAAACATACAGTGACAAATACTATATTATTTCACTTTCACATATTTTTTTTTATACGAAAATAGCAGATCTATAATCTCACAACGCGTTGCGAGCTTGTAGATTTGCTATTTTTACTACTTTTGTGTACTGTAGTATGAAGAAGTAGGGCATTCATTTACGAAAAAAACATCAAGAGTTGAAATATGGAGATACAAACAGCAACTCATATGTATCTCACATACACAGGGCCTGAACCCCATTATGCTTTAATGTTATTTAATATTAGCCTACAGTGAGACCTATACATTATATATTTTTTGTGAATCATTCATTACCTGTTGGCTTTCTGAACAACCCTGACACACTGTCAGGGGGACATATCACATTTGTCTACTGTTTACTGCTGCAGACTGATTTTGTGGCAGAGGCAGCTTGAAAAAGCACTTAATAATTGCTTTTTCAAGCCACCTGACTCGCCTAGGCGAAATCGGGTACAAAAATCCCCCACAAAAAAACAATCAGGCTAAAAACACGTGATAAGACATACCGTTGCAAAAAAATGTAATAATGTGTTCTATATTAGACCCATAACAAACACAGTTATACCTTAATTAAACACCATACACCTAAATTATGCTGAAATTAGAAACTGCATGCCATAGGCCTACTAGACCCAATCTGGGAACCCATTCAGTAAAAAAAAGGGGGGCACCACCTCCTTTTTGGCGCTCCCTCCCCTTCGTAAGTCCACTTCCTCCCGGGTGGTTCTCTGTTTATTCCTTTTAACAGCAACACTACAATGAATGATCGTGTCCGCCTGCCTTTCACAGCCCATCCCTTATGGGATTATTCAGACATATTAAACAATTTTTCCAGTGCCATGCTGACACAAAAATATAAATTAAAACATTTAAATAATAAATAATAATAAACAAAATAAATAACTACCACACTGTATACATACATGTTTAGGACAATGGTGCTGACATCTGTCTTGAGAGATTATACCAAAATCTAGAAGCCTGTATTATACTTATTATATATAACAGTGTTATATCGTTGCTGTCGAGTGAAATGTCCAAAACCACTCCTTACTTATTATTTTAAAAACATTTTAAAATAGTGAAAATAGCTGATCTACTGTACAAGCTCGCATTGTGACGCTTTGTGAGCTTGTAGATCAGCTATTTTCACTACTTTTGTGTGGCACGACAAGTTGAAATATGGAGATACAAGGTTTCTGCTCAACAGAAACAATATGATATAAGTAATGATATTACCCATTTTCAGCCCGATGTGCCCATTTCGGGCACTTCATTATAGGTGACAAATGTTCTGAAATTGCAGATCTATAAGCTCATAACACGTAGCATTGTGACTTATTGTGAGCTTGTACAGTATCTACTATTTATTCTATCGGTCACACGATGAAGTACAGTATATAGGGCTTATGGGCTTAAGATTTCCATAGACATAACCAGGCAGTGAAAACTCCTTTCAACATTCTAGATTTATGAAATATCTTTGATTATCATTTACTTCCATTGTATGGCATGCTCATCAGCAATATTCCATTTTAGAAAACAGAAAATATGTGTTCCGGTGGGATCCAATCCAAAGGGAGAACCCATTTATCAGCTCCAATTTCTTTGTCTGGAAATGTTTTTGTTCGTTTTTTTTGTTTCATCACTTTTAGCACTTGTTTATCCTGCAGCATCTTATATTGGTATCCCAACCTGAAAATATATTTTCTGTTTACGAAAGAGCTGGAGAGGCGGGTAGACCCCTGTTATGAACAAACAACATAGGATTACTATGGGAATATAGAGCAATTTAACCCTTATTTTAACTAAACATATTATCACTTACACCACTATTAGGCTTTGCATTTGTGAGAGATGGGCTTGAAACTTCAAATTGCTGCTTGTGGCTATGTAGAGTTATTTTTTATCTTAATTAATTTACTTGTTGAGAAAAGGTCGGAGTTTAAGCATTTCACTGCCTGCAAGGTTGCTATGCGGCTGTGTAGTTTGCATGCATACCATACAACAAAAATAAAGCACTTGAACTTGAACTCATCCATCTCAACTATTAATTGAACCCGTACAGCTCGTTTTATTTATACAGTACATCCACATTGGAGCTTGTCTATTCACGGTGCTCTCTCCTTCACCTCTCCTTGTAGACTAGCTGTTGTGGGCAGAAGATTTGATTTTATCTTGAAACTTTCCAGCATGCTAATTGAAGTGATCTCCAGTCTTTATACCACCACAGTGCCATAGCAACCTCTTTTGCACTGGGTGTTTGAGGACTGTTTTCAATAGCAGAAGCAGCAGTGACCTTTTCACCATTGAGTAGGTGAGAGAATAGTCATTATTGTTGAGGTACGGTAGCACATGAAACTAACCCTATACTGTAGTCTTTGGGAAGTAGTTGGCACAGCATTAATGCATCACAGGTGTATTGTAAGCTAGGTGGTCAATTGCAAACTGCCACAGCAACCGGTACAGTCTGACTGCTCAGCTGACCTTGCTGAATTGCTTTGTGACACTCATTTACCATTAGCCAATACCAGATAAAAAATACAAAAATAAATAAATAAATACATTAAAATGCTATGATGGAAAATAGAAGGTAAATTGTCATTTCATTGCATGCATGATATTACTTCAGTTTATGCCATCCAGAACTTCTTTTAATGTATAAAACTTTTACCAAACGGAATCAAGTATCAAAAGAGAGAGTGTGGTCTAGCCAACACCAACTCGGGACTCCTGGATCGCTGCCCTCCACACTCTCCTATCTAACATCAGGGTCTTGAGCTCTAGGCTACAGTGTTGTTAGCTAAGCTGTCGTGCCGCAGTGCTACTATGTAGGTGGTGGTGCTTCTTGCCTTTCCTGGCTTTGAGCATCGTTATAAGTTGTTATAAGTTGTTATAAGTTGTCATACATGAATATAAACATTTATAATGAGTGTTATAATGCCTTATAAGCGCATTATAATGCATTAAAATGCATTTTATATCAGATCTTACTGTTTCTATAAGGTTCCTGTGTTTGGGGTTATATATCATTATTGTTTGAGGCCAGGACCTGATACATTTTGTTTCTAGTGCTTTGAATTTTATTATTAGCCTCTTAAGTCCTATACTGTGTTGTACGACACATGATCTACAAGATCTACGAGCTTGTATATCTGCCATTTGAATAGTTGAATCTATGTCAGCCTGGCCAATGTGCTGAACAGGATCATAGGTTGTTTTTATGTGTTTTTATTTAGCCTCTTTCAAAGATGAGTCTCTGGTTGTACTTTGTGAGCTAAATATAATTAATTGTATTGAATGATTGAATGCACTAGCTTAGGTCCATATACTGATGCCAAGCTCAGCTCTTTGTTTTACAGCTGGTCTTTGGTTCTGGAGAAATAATTCATTATCTGGGTGCTACAGATAGTGATATTATGAGCATGCCATTGTATCTGCCATAATACATGGTGGACCGAATATGGGTTTTATGTCTCTCCACTGTGTGATCAGAAATGCCCTCTCCCCCAGCATTTGAATGCTTTATTTCTTAGATAGAAGAGTGTAGAAAAAGAAACCAAGGCCAGAGATGGAGAGATATGCGAGACAAGACTATGGGAGTCTGGTTTGATCATGGAGTCCTCGTGGCTCACAAAAGAGCAAGGAGGTCTGTGTACTAACCGGCTGATCCATCAGAAATCCTGAATAATGGCCACCCATAATTATTTTCTCTTCGTATTGGAGCTGTTTTCTGTATGTAGAGAAATGGGAAATGACAATGACTGATAGATGATATCTTGACATGAGCTGCAATTCAGCCTCTACCACATCCACTAGAGCCAAGTGAGAAAATTAACATGAAATGTCCTCATTTCATTTTGCGGTTGCCAGTTCCGATGGCATACCCCTGGGTTTGGATGGGTTATAGAGCTAAGAGAGCCAGGCCAGCTGGGTTGTGTATGTGTGTACAATAGTGGGCATGCACATGTGAAACCATGTTTGTGTGTGCAAAAATATGGGTAGAAGGGTAGGGAGAAACAATACTGGGGCAATTGATGAAACCAAGGGAGGAAGAGCCAAATCCATCCTTTCTTTTTTTTTTATCTCAGTTAATTCTCACACATGCATTGCACATACCATCAAGGGCCAATACCCCCCCCCCCCTCGTCCTACTACTTTGTCCTACCCCTCCACTTTTGCGTGTTCAGGGGTAGGGTGCATCTAGCCCTTCCTCCATCTAGTTCTCTGTTTGGAGGGAATTCAGATGCAGACTTCACAGGTAGGGGAGATGAATGTCTTACCAACTGAGCTTCTTGTAAAGATGGATGGCTACCGGTGCAGGGAAAGAAGCTCATATCATACCATGCAAACATTTTAATATCCATTGGAATTTCTTACTTGAATGTAGATGTAAAGGAACATGCGATTGGATCATTTTAACACGCATTTCAGAAAACCGTGATCACTATGTCAATGTGTGATCGATGATCTGTGTAAAGTGCAAATATATCACGTGTATGAAGTTTGTCAAAAAACTAATTCAGCAGCAAATGATCTGCAAATTGTTCCGTAAGAGTTTGGTTACATTTGGTTACACTCTCAGATATCAAATGAACAGGGCAGAAATGTACAGTATACGGACAGAACGAGGGATGTCGGCGTAAGATCAGGCTTAATATTACAATAACCAATGCATAAACATACTTCCTGGTTGTTGTCAATCGATGAATACGTCTTGCTATGGTCAAATTTGCCACTATAATAGTTTCTAATAGTAGCAACTCAAGCAACAGACTTTAATAGGGACTCCAGAGTCAACAATTTACAAAGAAGTGAGAATGTTTAAGTAAGTATTTCATCATCTGCCAAAAGGCCACTGGGGAAGAACAGAGTGGGGTGAAGTTGGGAAATGTCCACGGTGTCCCGCTCAGGCCCTACCCCCTAAGGCTCCATTTGGTAGAGCCCCTGAGCTATATTGTTTTCCTCCGGAGGGTTGGGGAAGAGGAGCGCTTGTTTTTGCTACCTAAACGTCCTTAAATCATTTGACAAGGCAGGCGTTACTGACAGTGTGGCATTGAGGCTCGAGAGACACGCTCGGAGTGAGTGAGCGAGTGTCTGTGGCGAGCAGCCGATGGAGGTCATGTGCGTGTCGACGCGCGTGCTCGCTCCCTAACTCCTGTCTCAACCAATCACAGACAGAGTCTTCCACAGCCATCCTGGGGAAAACAATATCGTGGACCCCCTAACTCCTCGAGATAGGGCACTTTACAAGTAGGGGGAGTAATGGGATTAGTCCAAAGACCATATTTCACTCTCTTTTCTGTTGAGTTCTGTGTTGCAAGGCCATTGCAGCATTCGCCTTTAAAAAAAAGCATTAATTAGAACAGAACAGCACCATCTTTCAAGCACTTTAGCTTAAAGATTGGATCATGCCTGCCTTTTAGCCACTGGCAACTGTTGCTCTTTGCAAGAGAGGCCTTGCAATGCTATAGTAGAGGGTCATCACTCTTCTGAATGTTGTCTTATTCAAAAGCAATACGTTTGAAGCCATTAGAAATGGCAATTAAGCATGCACGGTCAACATAAAGTACAAACAAACAGTACAATGTGATTTGGGAGATTATCTGTGCAAAATATGCAGAATTTTCTGGCTATATATCAGTATTTTGCAGCAACGTTTCACTCAGTCGTTTAGCAAACAAAGCTCTATACCAGACAAGAAAAAGAGCTGTGCATATCTGAGAGTCTTTAGATAATATTCATCTGGGATATGTGATGGAATCCCTGGCTGCAGCCCAATTTCCATGTGCTGCCAGCTGCAGCTTAATGATTACTTGCTGCATCTTCTGCCTGGACACATTCATAGAACAGGAAGGCTCCGAGGAGGGAGAGAAAACACACGCAGGTTTATTCAACATATCAGAAGTCAGGTAATCCGATTGGCAGTGGAATAAGAAGATTAGCTTTACACAGCGATGGGTGAGAACACCTCAGCAACCGCACTGGTGCCTCTGTACTGACTTAAGTTGTGAACCTGGACGAGGTGCCAACTCGATTCTAGACTGGGGATCAGTGCTGCGATTAGGCAAGGGGAAACCTCAATTATTCTGTCAGGTTTCCCGGTCAGTTGGAATGTATTTTTGGATGTTAATGACCATGAGGTGTTTTACGCCTATTAATTATCTCACTTGAAGAGATGCATAATTCAGCGTACTGTAACAACTGTACAGTATTACAGTAGATCTTGTTTCTCTTCCAGTGAGGTTGTTCCAGTGATGCGCTTCTTGTCACAAACATCTTAATTGCTGTAAAGTAGGCTAATCTAAAGAAAACGTGTGTATGCCTCATATAGATTTTTATTTAATTTAATCAAAGCACACAAACTGCACTGAATGTAATTTCTTCATGTTTCAGATAATGCAACTTGAGAGCTAAATACTTGAACTTTTATTACAGTAAACACAATCATATAAAATCATAATAAACACAGTAAGCATGATAGTTGTGTGTTCTTAAGGCATTATGGCTGCTGTACTCTTTACAGTTAATCTGGAAATTGTACAGTAGCCTTTTCTTGCATTAGATGTTTTGAATGAGACAGAACAGCTATTGAGAGTTCAGAAATCTAACGTATGCATCTCATTCTGATTATCAGCAATTGAGTTAGTTTTGATATTAATCCCATGGTGAAATTCAGTTTCAGCTTCATCCAGCTGATGGCTGCTGAGATGATGAACGCTCGGGGCGCACTATAGGGCTTGAGTGTCTTGCTCAGGGACACTTTGACTCATAGGACCAGGAGGCGAACAAGTGACCTTCGGATCACCAGAAGGCCTCTCTACCTACTAAGCTACGCCCCCCCCCCCCCCCCCCTGTGAAACAGAGACTGTGCAGAGGGAGAAACGAAAAAACGTCACATCAAATCATCAGCAAATTATTGTAATGCTTCTTTCATGCATTTTTCACATGGCCTCTTAGCAATAAAGAAACTGGAACCTGAAGTAAAAAGCAGCTTATTATGATAATGACTAGAGGTGTTTTCACTACCCCATGCAAAAGCCTCAAGCTATCGTTCCTCCCTAGTCATTCCCCACAAAACGCCTTAAGATGGATGAGAGGCATGCAGGCCTCAATGGATTATAATTGGATAAACAAGCCTATTGTTTTGGCTTTGTGCCTTTCCCCATATCTATTCTTTTGGGGCCAAGCAGTCTGTTAAAGCGAGACAGTGTGATTTAAAAAGCTTTGCCCATTAAGTCAAGACATAGACTGAGGCAAGCAAATTAACACATCATTATCTTCAAAAGGTCTCATTTGACCTGTATTTCACAAGATATCATCATGGTTGCAGATTAATCAGAAGTTGAAACCACTTAAGCCCTATAAACTTTGTTGTACAACAAATAGCGAGTATATCGTTGCTGTTGGGCAAAATCCTTGTACCTCCATAATTAAACCTTTTATGTTTTTTCTTCATAAATGAATGCCCTATTTCGACAAAGTCTGGCACAAAAGTAGAGAAAATAGCTTAAAGCTCACAACGAGTCGCACCGCCATGCAATGGGAGCTTGTAGATCGTCATTTTTGATTAAGTCTGTCTGTGGATTTTATTGATATTTAACCAATGAAAACTGAAAGTATAAACAAGAGCTTGTGACTAAATACAGAAATAACTACCTCATCTCCATATTTCAACTTTTCAGTTTTCTTTTTCCGTAAATGAATGCCGTCTCACTACAGTGTCACACAAAAGTATAGCAAAAATATCAGATTGACGAGCTCCCAACGCGTCGCAATGCAACGATCGAGTTGTGAGCTTGTAGATTTGCTTGTGTGTCAGTGGATTTTACAAATATTGAATCAATGAAAAATATGAACAATTAAGAGCTTGTGACTAAATCACTGAAATAATGACTAAATTGGAACACTGGTTCTTTTTTTCCATTTCCTGAAAAGTTACAGATTTGGACACACAGTTTCCACCCGACATGCAGCGGACGAGATGGTCCTATAAGCCAGGTTCCTGACTCTCAAAGCAAGGGCATCTTATCCGGAACGAACCAGCTGTAGCCCTGTCTATTTCTTCAGGCTCCTGCGGGCGCAGTAGAAGGTCAGTGCCAGTGCCCGTCAACAACACACTGTATCAGTCACAGCCTGTCCCACATTCACACATCACCTCCACTTCAGAGGGCTGGCCTGTGTGTGTGTGTGTGTGTGTGTGTGTGTGTGTGTGTGTGTGTGTGTGTGTGTGTGTGTGTGTGTGTGTGTGTGTGTGTGTGTGTGTGTGTGTGTGTGTGTGTGTGTGTGTGTGTGTGTGTGTGTGTGTGTGTGTGTGTGTGTGCGCTTGCTCGTGTGTGTCACACACATCAAATTAAGTAGCCCAAGGCAATTAGATTTCATGAATATCATCTTTGCATGAAAGACGCCTACCACAAACCGATGCAATGTATTCCTGGAAATACAGCTGTTTTCATTTCCCTCTGTGAATCTTTCCTCTGTGAAGATTATCCTCTGGATTTCTGGGTGTTAGAAGGTCACATGCACGCACGCACGCACCACGGCCACCACCACTATCACCACCATCTGGCCTGGCAATCTGAGAGCTTTTCACTGATACACAACACCCACAGAGATTTCTAAAATTATTCTGAAGGTAGAAACTCATTTCTAAAAAAAAATCTCATCCGCTGTCACCAGCGATTTCAAAAGTATTGATCAAAAGGAACTGTGTGCAAAGGAGCTGAAAGGCAATCAAAGAGATGAAAGTAAAACATAAGGAAGGAGGAAAAGTGGTTAGGCAAAGAACACCTTTGTACTTTTCTTAGTTCTTTTGGTGTATCATTGGGGTGTACAGTATATACTGAAAGCATTCATTGTTGATTTAAAATCCAATACTTGGGTGCATTTATTGATTTTACACCCAAAAATCTTATTCACACTCTCTCTGACAGTGTTATCTAAAAAGGACAAGAAAAAAACAAAACAAAAAACAACAGCATGTATTTAAAAGGCATCATTAGTGCTGTATGAAAGACAATGAAAGGATGTACTACTTTGCATTGTGTGTGTGTGACTGACTGACTGACTGACTTAAAGAGGGAGACAGAAAGAGAAAGAAACAGACTTAAAGAGGGAGACAGAAAGAGAAAGAAACAGACTTAAAGAGGGAGACAGAAAGGGAGAGAGAATTATTCAGATTGCCTCAGGACAGTAGAACCCCCAGGTGGTGTGACACCAACCATCTCATTCTGGTCAACAAAACACATGAGATGGTCCTTGACCCGAGGCAAGTAACTGACCATGATCCAGTTCAGTTCATCATTCAGGTGTCCTCGTATAAATATTTAGGTGTCCACACAAACAACCGTCTTGGCTGGTAAACAAACATTGACACATTGATGTGCAAGTGTGAGCAACCAGATCATGCAATCCTAGCATCATAGATACAGAATTACTTCTTGGTTTGGCATATCTAACACTGCAGCTGCAACAGCTAGAAAAGAAAGCCCAGAGCCTGTATGAGCAGGCAGTTATGAAGCAAGCAATAGAAATCATTGCAAACTCTCAACTTCCCAATCTAGCAAAACTCTGCCGTAGGAAGAAGAGCTCTGCCAAAGTGAAGATCAAACCGCTTGAAGCTATCATTTATTCCAGCCCCCATCGAGCTGCTGAACACTAATGGTAAATTTAGTGCAAAAGAGCAACTTGCAATACACGTAGTAGTACTTTTGAACTTTAATTCTTACAATTTTTTTTAAAGCTGTTGTCGATGTCAAAAGTATAGTCAAATATCTCTTGTGTTTTAATATATTTTTTATTTGAAGCAACTGTCTAGCATCGAGTCAAATGCTTCTCGTGTTTTTGTGATGTTTTTTTTATGTGAAGCAATGGACTGTAGCACTGTGCCCAAGTAAAGATTTCAGGCATTCATCAATAACCTTGAGTGAAGCATCAAAGCAAGCAGCTGTATTCAGAAACAGCATAGTTTATTATCATAATTTGTTTGATGAAGATTGAAAATTGCTTGGTTAATTAATGTAAAGATTGAGCAGCAAAGGCATATATTCAGTCTTGGTGTTGTTGTTGACAACAGCAATACAATCCCTGGCCAAATCATAGCAAAGACTAAAAATAGTACCCAATGCCTCCTTGCGACCCCCCCTTTTCTTTACCCCCATCCCCCACCCCCCTTTTTCTGTACTGTGTACTAGGGGTGGGACGATATATCGATATATCGATATATCGCGATACTTTCTCCCGCGATAAATAATCGATATACTGCCGAAAAATATCGATATAAAAAATAAAATAAAAATTTTTTTTTTTTTTTTTTTTTTTTTAAGTTTGTGATACGTTGTTTTTCCTACTCTGTATTTGTGTAATGATGATTTTGAACTGTTAAGTGCTATTTTATGTGTTTATGAATTGAATACAAGGACTATCGTGATATATCGTTGGTGAATTTTCATGCAATATATCGTGATATCGCAATATATCGATATTTTCAGATATCGTGATATATCGTTGGTGAAATTTCTTGCAATATATCGAATATCGTGATATCGCAATATATCGAACATCGTCGAATATCGTGATATATATTGTTATCGTGGGCCTAATATCTTGATGTATCGTGAGGTACCCATATCGTCCCACCCCTACTGTGTACATAAATTTATATTTGTGATGATATTGAATGTTTGGTGCTATATGTTGATGATGTTGATTTTTTTGTGTATTAGACATTTCTGTCTAATACAATATTCAATCAATCAATCAAACACCTATACTGTAGTCATTGTGCTACTGTAGGCTACGTGGTCATGGTACACGGATATCAAACACAGCATCAAATCCCAAGAAGCTTTATGTTTAGTGTTCAGATGGAGTAGTAGTAGTACAGACATTCAGGCAATGTTCGTCGGAACATGTTAACGACAATGGCTTGTGTCCTTCAGCAGCTGGCGGCAGCATCAAAGGTTATCTTATAGTGATAGCCCAATGACACAACAGATAGAAGAAGGATGATCCCCTAAAGCAAAGATGAAGGGAGAGCTAAAGACAGAGGCTTACACCCCGCCTTGACCCGTACCCGTTTCATTATTGATGTCTCCCTATCATTAATTAACAGGTGGTATTGCATCTGTCCCCTCAAACCATCTGCAATTCTTCCCTTTTCACCGTCTCCTCTTTATTTGATGTATTTGTCAATTTATTTGCCTTTCTTATTTGCACCTACTCTTATTTGCACCTACTCCTTCAATTTCAAGCATGTTCAAGATAGACAGGGGGACATACCCTGCAGACACGCATGAATGAATGCATGAGCGCACAAACATGTACAGATAGCTGAAAAGGCACAGAGACATGAACACTCAGTTCAGTAGATGGACCATAGGTCAGAGTTGTTATGTGACACAGGTACAAGCCAGTAGTGTGTGACAGATCCGTACCCAGGACATCATGATCCATGTCCACGTCTCTGTGGTGAAAATGGTAAATTATTTATCCAATAGGAAGCCTCAGTGTACCATTGTTACAGGCGACGCATGATTCAAATGGTGAATATCTTTGATTTCTGAATCCCAAATACAGTATATATATTTAATTGACTTATGGAAGAGAAAGCTCAGATACTCTCTCACTGCCATGGCAGATTGGTTTAAAAGACGTTTGAGGTCTATACTCTTTTCACGTCTCTTAAAGGAATATTTCACCCAAAAAATGTCTTATTTGCTGTCAATTACACACCCCATGAAGCCTTGAATTCATGGAGATTTTTAAGTTTTGGTTGCATTCCTAAGCCAATAATTTGATGACCGGCGGAGTCTCAAAGAGTCTCCAACTGAGTCTCCTATTGATCGATGAACCGGTCATCAAATCATTGGCTCAGGAGTGCAACAAAAACTAAATAAATTACATTTGTGTTTGTAATTTGGGGTGTGTAATTGATCGAAAATTAGAGATTGGGTCAAATTGTATTGGGCGTTGGTTTTCGCCGAAATAATTCAACATTCCCACACAGTGAACCCCCTATTTAAATTTTGTATAGCCTACCATGCATGACACAACATTTGTATTCCTTCTGTGCTGTACTTCTGCTGACTTTTTCTTCTCAGTAATACTTTTTTACATAACAGTTGGAAAACACACTTTCACACATAAGGTACAGTACAGTGGCACACATCAACAACACACCATATCAGTCAAAGCCTGGCCCACATTCACACATCACCTCCACTTCAGAGGGCTGGGCTGGGCTGTGTGCGTGTGTGTGTGCGTGCGTGTGCGTGTGCGTGCGTGCGTGCGTGTGTACAGTATGTGTGTGTGTGTACAGTATGTGTGTGTGTGCGTGCGCGCGTGCGTGCGTGCGTGTCACACACTTAAAATTAAGTAGCACAAGGCAATTAGATTTCATGAATATCATCTTTGCATGAAAGACGCCTGCCACAAACGGATGCAATGTATTCCTTGAAATACAGCTGTTTTCATTTCCCTTTGTGAATCTTCCCCCTGTGAAGATTATCCTGGGGGTTAGAGGGTCTCTCTCTCTCTCACGCACGCACGCACGCACGCACGCACGCACGCACGCACGCACGCACGCACGCACGCACGCACGCACGCACGCACGCACGCACGCACGCACGCACACTCACACACTCACACACTCACACACTCACACACTCTCAGTGACGGCAGTGGCTCAGGAGGTAGAGCCATAGACATATAAAGGTAGACGCCTCCTCTGGCTCTGAAGCGTCTGTATGGCGCACACGCTTCCGCCTCCGGGGGGGGCAGCTGGAAATTTCCGCGTGAGTCACAGAAGGGGGCGTTCAGTAGGCCAATCAGAAGCAGGTGGGGGCGGGGCAACTAGATTCTGACAAGTCCTGGAAAAGACGCGCCGTGGTTGGCCTGTAGTCAACACGCTGTGATTGGCCAGTGCCCGTTCCCCCCGGAAATATGGCGGCCACCATACCAAACAGGTCGCTCCAACGAACTGCAGAGGCCAATGAGGTATCTAGGTTTCTATATCTATGGGTAGAGCGGCCGCTTGGGAACCAGTTTGATCCTGGGCTCCCCCAGAGTTAGTGTCGCGTGTCCTTGAGCAAGACACTGAGCTCCTAATTGCTCCATGGTTTCCTCTGCCGTCTGCCGTGTATGAATGTGTGTGTGAATGGGTGAATGTAATGCACATTATAAAGCGCCTTGGAAAGGCGCTACATAAATGCACCACTTAACTCAATACAGATGAACATATGAGTGACATGACATCAAACTTTTTGTTTCTTTTCAATTCAGCCTTCGCATTAGAAAGCAATGTTACACAGACACACATGCTGACAGACATGTCTGTATCAATGTCTCATCTTTACTATATAATATTTGTTTATTTGGGAGTGTGGTATCTGAAAACCTCAGACTTAAAGGTTCTACTGCACTTTTGTAGTTGCCAACAACGCCATATTGTAGTTAGTTTGTTGTTCCAGTGGTGTGTATGAATGGTTGTAGAATGAATTGAGTCTTCACTCCAGTCAGTGAGGTTAGATTCTTCCAGTTTATTTCAAACAGTACAAAACAGCTTTCCATGGACCCTGAGGTCCCATCACAGCAGCCTCACGGCCTCTGAGTGACACACACAGTTAGTTACACTTCAGTACAGTCTATATA